>NC_079437.1:60378805-60421305 GCF_903798145.1 Danio aesculapii | reverse complement strand
CCTTTGCCCTTAAGGGCTAGATTCACCAAACATGACAAATCAACATGCGAGCGCAATACCATAAAAGTCTGGCGAGTGTATAATTATAAGAGGCGAAGTCATGCATTTTCAAAGCTTAAAGCAGTTTTTAAGGCAAAACGCTGCAGAAAATTAGAGTATACTTTACTTTAGGTCACAATTAATGCTATTAGCAAACCATTAACTAACACCGCTAGCTTTGTAAACTACTACTTAGTAAAGTAGAGGTTGGGTTTAGGTGTTAAAGATGCAGACTAAGATCATACTTTATAATTACTAATGAACAGGTAATAACTTAATAATAGGCAGGTAATAAGCCAGTAGTTAACAGCATGAATTGTGACCAGTGTTACGGAAATGAATGTTAAAATTGTTACTTGTAATAGGCCCATAATTCATCACCATTCTTCTCTTAATTGATTAATTACACATTATGATTTGTGTTTCGAGATTTTAATGCTGTTTAAATATTGGAGCTTATTATTATAATTAAATATGCACACCTTCGCAAGAACAGAAATAAGAACATTTTCTTATGGAAATGAACTATGGTTTTATTATAGTAAAAAAGTGGTAGGCTAATTATGTAGCATTTGTATAGTTTTACTACAAACACCATGCTAACTATATGGCTAGTGTTTACAAATGTATGAAAATGAACTATGGTTTTATTATGGTAAAAATGTAGTTGGCTAACTGATTAGCATTTGTATAGTTTTACCACAAACACCATGCTAAACATGCTTAGTGTTTACAAAATGTGTTTGATGTAAGCAGTTGATTAAGTTTTGTTAATGTTGGATTAAGCCTGGTTTTTCGACTTATAAGTGACTTATTAAAGGCTTAATATATTTAATTAAGTTGTTTGGAAGTGTCATTTTGCCACTCTATAATTTAGAAAAACACTATCATTCACATATGACCAACATATGCATGTGCCAAATACACAATTCAGCAATTAATCACTACAGATAAGGCAAAATAAGCTCTTTTATTACACACTTTATGTGTAGTAGGTTATGCACTATACAAAATGATGCAAGTGTAAGTGTATAGGCTATACAAACATATGTAACTTCATAAATGTCACACAAAACTGTTTTAGAGTAGCTCTTCTTTAGATTGGTTTTCACTCCAAATATTGGACTAGCCAGCATTATAAGTCAATGGTGAGTCATGAAAACGGACAATATAGTGTATTAAGGTGGCCAGCTTAACTAATCTTCATGCCTTTTATGTAGAACATGAATTCTGTTTCATATTTCAATTTGCATGTCATTTAAATGAAGAGCTGCACAGGACAAATTGTTACACTAGCTGATGCAGTGTTTGATTCATGAGCTGGGATATTTGAACTTTGTGTAAAAGTTCATCTAATAGCCCAGCAAGCATTTTTTGTGTGTGTCTATGTTTGAAAAACGTCTAATAGATGTCCAAACATAGACATCTTAGGTAAAACAAGGCTAAATTTGAGCTGTCAGTGAAACAAAAAAAGATTTAGTTGACTTTACTTTATTAAAGTGAGTAAATCTGTTGTTTTTAAAGCGATTAGTTGACTTTACTTTATAAAAGTGAGTAAACCAGTTGCTTTTAAAGCGATTAGTTGACTTTACTTTATTAAAGTGAGTAAATCTGTTGTTTTTAAAGCGATTAGTTGACTTTACTTTATAAAAGTGAGTAAACCTGTTGCTTTTAAAGCGATTAGTTGACCTTACTTTATAGAAATGAGTAAACCTGCTGCTTTTAAAGCAATTAGTTGACTTGACTTTATTAGAGTGAGTAAACCTGTTGCTTTTAAAGCGATTAGTTGACTTTACTTTATAGAAGTGAGTAAACCTGTTGCTTTTAAAGCGATTAGTTGACTTTACTTTATAGAAGTGAGTAAACCTGTTGCTTTTAAAGCGATTAGTTGACTTTACTTTATTAGAGTGAGTAAACCTGTTGCTTTTAAAGCGATTAGTTGACTTTACTTTATAGAAGTGAGTAAACCTGTTGCTTTTAAAGCAATTAGTTGACTTGACTTTATTAGAGTGAGTAAACCTGTTGCTTTTAAAGCGATTAGTTGACTTTACTTTATAGAAGTGAGTAAACCTGTTGCTTTTAAAGCGATTAGTTGACTTGACTTTATTAGAGTGAGTAAACCTGTTGCTTTTAAAGCGATTAGTTGACTTTACTTTATAGAAGTGAGTAAACCTGTTGCTTTTAAAGCGATTAGTTGACTTTACTTTATAGAAGTGAGTAAACCTGTTGCTTTTAAAGCGATTAGTTGACTTTACTTTATAGAAGTGAGTAAACCTGTTGCTTTTAAAGCGATTAGTTGACTTTACTTTATTAGAGTGAGTAAACCTGTTGCTTTTCAAGCGATTAGTTGACTTTACTTAATAAAGTGAGTAAACCTGTTGCTTTTAAAGCGATTAGTTGACTAAAGAAGTGAGTAAACCTGTTGCTTTTAAAGCGATTAGTTGACTTTACTTTATAGAAGTGAGTAAACCTGTTGCTTTTAAAGCGATTAGTTGACTAAAGAAGTGAGTAAACCTGTTGCTTTTAATGCGATTAGTTGACTAAAGAAGTGAGTAAACCTGTTGCTTTTAAAGTGATTAGTTGACTTTACTTTATAGAAGTGAGTAAACCTGTTGCTTTTAAAGTGATTAGTTGACTTTACTTTATAGAAGTGAGTAAACCTGTTGCTTTTAAAGCGATTAGTTGACTAAAGAAGTGAGTAAACCTGTTGCTTTTAAAGCGATTAGTTGACTAAAGAAGTGAGTAAACCTGTTGCTTTTAAAGTTATTAGTTTACTTCATAAAAGTGAGTAAACCTGTTGCTTTTAAAGCGATTAGTTGACTTTACTTTATAAAAGTGAGTAAACCTGTTGCTTTTAAAGCGATTAGTTGACTTTACTTTATAAAAGTGAGTAAACCTGTTGCTTTTAAAGCGATTAGTTGACTTTACTTTATAAAAGTGAGTAAACCTGCTGCTTTTAAAGCGATTAGTTGACTTTACTTTATAGAAGTGAGTAAACCTGCTGCTTTTAAAGCGATTAGTTGACTTTACTCTATAAAATTGAGTAAACCTATTGCTTTTAAAGCGATTAGTTGACTTTATAAAAGTGAGTAAACCTGTTGCTTTTAAAGCGATTAGTTGACTTTACTCTATAAAATTGAGTAAACCTATTGCTTTTAAAGCGATTAGTTGACTTTATAAAAGTGAGTAAACCTGTTGCTTTTAAAGCGATTAGTTGACTTTATAAAAGTGAGTAAACCTGTTGCTTTTAAAGCGATTAGTTGACTTTACTTTATAAAAGTGAGTAAACCTGTTGCTTTTAAAGCGATTAGTTGACTTTACTTTATAAAAGTGAGTAAACCTGTTGCTTTTAAAGTGATTAGTTGACTTTACTTTATAAAAGTGAGTAAACCTGTTGATTTAAAGAGATTAGTTGACTTTACTTTATAAAATTGAGTAAACCTGTTGCTTTTAAAGCGATTAGTTGACTTTACTTTATAAAGTGAGTAAACCTGTTGCTTTTAAAGTGATTAGTTGACTTTACTTTATAAAAGTGAGTAAACCTGTTGCTTTTAAAGCGATTAGTTGACTTTACTCTATAAAATTGAGTAAACCTATTGCTTTTAAAGCGATTAGTTGACTTTACTTTATAAAAGTGAGTAAACCTGTTGCTTTTAAAGCGATTAGTTGACTTTATAAAAGTGAGTAAACCTGTTGCTTTTAAAGCGATTAGTTGACTTTACTTTATAAAAGTGAGTAAACCTGTTGCTTTTAAAGTGATTAGTTGACTTTACTTTATAAAAGTGAGTAAACCTGTTGATTTAAAGAGATTAGTTGACTTTACTTTATAAAATTGAGTAAACCTGTTGCTTTTAAAGCGATTAGTTGACTTTACTTTATAAAGTGAGTAAACCTGTTGCTTTTAAAGTGATTAGTTGACTTTACTTTATAAAAGTGAGTAAACCTGTTGCTTTTAAAGCGATTAGTTGACTTTACTTTATAAAGTGAGTAAACCTGTTGCTTTTAAAGTGATTAGTTGACTTTACTTTATAAAAGTGAGTAAACCTGTTGCTTTTAAAGTGATTAGTTGACTTTTAAAAAAGAGAGTAAACCCATTGCCTTAAAATGATCATGTACATGAAATATGTGCATAATTATTAAAATTGAGTCAACTTAACAGTTCCAATGGATTAATTCTCTTTAAGTAATGAACAACTTTTTACAGTAGGGCCGAATGGGGTAAGATGAGCTGGCGGGTAAGTTGACTCAGCCCCTGTCTCTAGGGAACCATTTAACTGTAATGCCATGTGACCATATATTTTTGACCCACACATTATTTCTGCCAGACCATGAAAAGGAGAAGCATTTGGGAGAAGTGGTTAGCATCAGTTCACAAAAACATCAGCATGTCAGAAGTAACAGCTGCTACATCTAAACATGTATATTAAGAGATAAAAATATTCCTGATGCATGTTGGTGATGTACCAATGTTTACCTCCATGTAAATCATTTGGCAGTAAGCTAAGTTAGTAAGTAAGCTATTTTTTGTTGTTTTGTTTTGTTTCAAAATGCCAACTATGGGGGAAAATGAGCCACATGCTCTGGGGTAAACTGAGCCGGAGGTTTAACTCAATCTTGTGTTTTTCTCATGCCAACCTCAAAAATTGCAATCATCTTCAAGCTGTTACAATAGCTTGAGGTTACAATACAAGAGGTTACAATAGGGCTGTGCAATATTGAAGAAAAATGTGTTATGCGATAGCATGCTAAAAATATGTGACATTCGATATGCAATACTTTATTGATTATATTATATTATATTATATTATATTATATTATATGATATTATATTATATTATATTATATTATTATATTATATTATATTATATTATATTATATTATATGATATTATATTATATTATATTATATTATATTATATTATATTATATTATATTACAATAGAAATATAACCAACATATTATTTTTAGGGAGCATAAAGTATCAGTGCATCTTATGAAAGTGAACACATGTCTATACTGTTGCATAAAACAAACCAGACATTAAATAATGTAAATAGAAAATAGAATAATAACAATAATACAATAATATAGTGTTCTCCACCAGTTTTAGCGATCTGAAAACATTAAAATAACATCACTGTTTTACTGTCTTTTTTAATAGTATCTGAATGAGCTTTGATGATGCAAGCTGAGACTGCATATCTCAGTGCTCTCATAGGAGCTAGTGGTGTCACTGTGAGGAGTTGCGTTGGGTGAGCGCATTAAAAAGCATTGCTAATTATTTTAGCTAATTATTTTAGCTAATTATTTTCTTTATTCTCCATTTCCACCTGGGGATACTCTTCCCGAGGCCCTCAGACTATGCAGAGTCACTGATTCGATCCAAGACCAACGACGAGATGATCCCAAGGTTTCCATATCCTGGACCTGGCCGAATCCTGAACAACTACTGCGATGGTCATGGAAGAGTGGAGAACATGAGACTGTTTCCTATGACGCTCCAGAGACAGACGAGTCTTCGCTGAGGCCAGCTTCCAGCCTCCGCCACTGAGACTGCAGCTCTGCACAAGACGTTTGGCCAGCGGAGAAATTAAAATGGTCGTGCCCAACTGAGTCTGGTTTCTCTCAAGGTTTTCTTTCTTCACTTTCGCCATTAGTGAAGTTTTTTTTTCCCTCTCCGCTGTCACCACTGGCTTGCATGGTTCAGGATCTGTAGAGCTGCGCATCGATGGATTTGCTCTTCAGTATTTGGACTCTCAGTAGTGATTATTAAACCACACTGAACTGAGCTCAACTGAACTGAACTTAAACACTACAAACTGAACTACACTGTTCCTATTTACTGTGACCTTTTATGTGAAGCTGCTTTGACACAATCTACATTGTATAAGCGCTATACAAATAAAGGTGAATTGAATTGAATTGAATTGCATGCAGCTCAGATTGCACTGCACCAGGTCTGCATCCAGACCCCTCTCGTCTTTTAGGTAACATCCTAAAATTAAGTTAAATGCTTTCATTACTGTCACCTATTTTTCCCTCAACATGAGGACCATGGAATTTAAAATAAAATGGCCTATCATACCCCACTTTATAAACAGCAGACTAGTCAAATCAAAAATGATCAAAATGATCATCAAATACACAGCTCACACTGACATGTTCTCATTATTCATTCCATTACTACACTGTAAAACAAAATCCTGGTTGCCTTCAATTTTAAGCTGTATCAAATTAATCTTATGAGTCCATTGAGCTGATGTTAAACTGACTTAAAACAGCTCCCGTAACTTCTAAAATTAAGTTAAAACATGATTAACTTAGTTCAATAAGTTACAATGACCTTTTTTTAAAACTTCAATTAGTACAAAATGCAGCTGCCAGAGTTCTTACCAGGTCTAGAAAATTTGATCACATCACCCCAATTTTATCCTCCTTACACTGGCTGCCTGTTAAGTTTCGTATTGAATTTAAAATATTGCTTCTTACATATAAAGCTTTAAATAATCTAGCTCCTGTTTATCTAACCAATCTTCTGTCTCGCTACAATCCAACCTGCTCTTTAAGATCTCAAAACTCAGGGCTTCTGGTAGTACCTAGAATAGCAAAGTCGAGTAAAGGAGGTCGAGCCTTCTCATTTATAGCTCCTAAACTCTGGAATAGCCTTCCTGATAACGTCCGAGGCTCAGACACACTCTCCCAATTCAAAACTAGATTAAAGACCTATCTGTTTAGTAAAGCATACACTCAGTGCACGACTTAGCGGGCTTCCACACAGGTTTCTGCATCTTGTTGATATACGCTATGAACAGCAGCTACGCTAATTATTTTTTTTATTCTCCATTTCCACCTGGGGATACTCTTCCCGAGGCCCTCAGACTATGCAGAGTCACTGATTCGATCCAAGACCAACGACGAGATGATCCCAAGGTTTCCATAATCCTGGACCAGGCCGTATCCTGAGCAGCTACTGTGGTGGTCATGGAAGAGTGGAGAACATGAGACTGATTCCTGTGACGCTCCAGAGACAGACGAGTCTTCGTTGAGGCCAGCTTCCAGCCTCCGCCACTGAGACTGCAGCTCTGCACAAGACGTTTGGCCAGCGGAGAAATTAAAATGGTCGTGCCCAACTGAGCCTGGTTTCTCTCAAGGTTTTTTTTCTTCACTTCCGCCATTAGTGAAGTTTTTTTTCCCTCTCCGCTGTCGCCACTGGCTTGCATGGTTCAGGATCTGTAGAGCTGCACATCATTGGTTTTGCTCTTCAGTGTTTGGACTCTCAGTAGTGATTATTAAACCACACTGAACTGAGCTCAACTGAACTGAACTTAAACACTACAAACTGAACTACACTGTTCCTATTTACTATGACCTTTAATGTGAAGCTGCTTTGACACAATCTACATTGTATAAGCGCTATACAAATAAAGGTGAATTGAATTGAATTGAATTTGTCTCGCGCTGAACGCAGTCGCTCAATCACAACAGACTGGGTCATAGGACCAAATCAGCGCAGATTAGCTTCGCACTAAAGAGGGATTTGGGAACAAATGAATCGCTGAACAAATCGTATGGGAGTCGTTAGGATAATTACATAAAAATAAATGCATATTATAAGACAATGAACGTGTTTTTTGATCTTGCATGCTTATCAGCCTGTTGTTGGAGACCCCTAAAACCAAAATATGACCTTTTATAATGCATATCGGGGGCTCTTAAAGAACTCTTGCTGGGAGAAAATGCTTTGCTCACAGTTTTTGTCTTGTTTCTACTCCAAATAGCTAAAAAGTTATTGAATCAAAGAAATTAGAGGTCAAAATTAAGTGAGTTTTTGTCTTAAAACAAGCTAAATGATCTTCTTTTCCCTTTTGAAATAAGATTATTTCTCTTACTTCATTGGTAGATGTGCTTGTTTTTAGAAAATACTCATTTCGACTCATTATTTCTGAAAACAAAACAATATTTTTACTTGTCACGAAAAAGCTTCTTGATTTAAAGAGAGCTCTAAGTAAGAAAAGCATTGTTTACAGTGTGGATGGTATTTTGGCTATGACACGTCATGACAGAGAAATATTTTAGGTCACTAAAAACCTGACCTGGAACCTGTCATGACGTTAGTTTCTCTCTCGTCTTTAAAAAAAAAAAACCTTTCCAGTCATGATGTTGTCGAACTGGTTGTTCAACTGTTCACATGTATAAACACAGCCAGTGTCACCTTTTCCTCTTCACGTTTTGGCTCTTGGTGTTTCAGCCGCGCTCGCGTTTCTTCACCGTCATGTAGAATTTTCCCGCTTTTTGGAACATGAAACGTTTTTATCGTGCGCATTTCAGCCGGACCATGAACCTGTGGCTCTTTAGGTGTTTTCTGGCTGCCTGTGTTTGCTTTCTCTACTGTTTTTTGCAAGGGTTGAATTCAACTGGAGAAGGGGGTATATTTCACTGGTGAGTCAGAGGGTTTATTTCTACACATCAAACATAAACCGGTAGTTCACACTGAATACAAAACATCGGTCACGATTTAAGGTACAAATCGCGATATTTACAAACCATTAACTATGACTTGCGTCAATAAACTCTTAATTTATTGCTTATTAATGATTATTAAGGTAGTAGTTGAGTTCACATCAGGATTAGGGATGTAGAAAGTGATCATGCAGAAGTTAAGTACACATTAAACAGCCAATATCTTAATAACGGTAATAAGCCACTAGTTAATAGTGACAATTGGTACATCGGTATCATTGAAATCTCTCTATTTACAATCTCGCTATTTACAAACCAGTAACTATGATTTTTTGCATCAATAAACTCTTAATTTACTGCTTATTAATGATTATTGTAGTTAATTAATTCATTACTACTACTTATTAATTACTAATAAGAAATAATTACTTATTAATTACTAGTTAATAGTGAGAATTGGTACATCGGTATCTCTCTATTTACAATCTCGCTATTTACAAACCAGTAACTATGACTTTTTTATCAATAAACTCTTAATTTACTGCTTATTAATGATTATTGTAGTTAATTAATAGCTACTACTTATTAATTACTAATAAGTAATTAATTACTTATTCATTACTAGTTAATAGTGAGAATTGGTACATCGGTATCTCGCTATTTACAATATCGCTATTTACAATATCGCTATTTACAAATGACTTTCGCGTCAGTTAACTCTTAATTTGTTGATTATAAACAGTTATTGAGGTAGTTACATGGGCATACATCAGGATTAGGGATGTAGAATGTGATCGAGCAGAAATTAAGTACCAATTGTACAGCCAATATCTAAGCTACAGTAGCCTAATAAGCCACAAGGGAGAATTGGTACATCGATATCTCACTATTTACAAACCATTACCTTTGACTTTTGCATCTATAAACTCCTAATTTAATGCAAATTAATGATTATTAAGGTAGTAGTTGAGTTCCCATCAGGATTAGGGATGTACAATATGATCGAGCAGAAAATAACAGCCAATATCTTAATAACAGTAATAAGCACTAGTTAATAGTGAATTGGTACATCTCGCTATTTACAAACCATAAACTATGACTTTTGCTTCAACAAACTCTTAATTTACTGCGTATTAATGATTATTAAGGTAGTACATGGGTATACACGAGGACTAATGATGTATAATGTGATCGTGCAGAAAATATACACATTAAACAGCCAATATCTTAACAGGAATAAGCCACTTGTTAATAGTGAGAATTGGTAGGCTACATCGGTTTCTCGCTATTTACAAATCATTAACTATTTTGCATCAGTAAACTCTTAATTTAATGCGTATTGATGATTAATAAGGTAGTAGTTGAGTTCCAATCAGGATTAGGGCTGTAGAATGTGATTGAGCAGAAAATAAGTACCAATTATACAGCCAATATCTTAATTACATTAGCCTATAAGCCACTGTAGGAAGAATTGGTACATCGGTATCTCGCGATTTACAAAGCATTACCTATGACTTTTGCATCTATAAACTCTTGATTTACTGCTTATTAATAATTATTAAGGTAGTACGTGGGCATACATGATGATTGGGGATGTAGAATGTGATCGTGCAGAAAATATACACATTAAACAGCCAATATGCTAACAGTAATAAGCCACTATTTAATAGTGAGAATTGGTACATCGGTATCTCGCTATTTACAATATCGCTATTTACGAATGACTTTCGTGTCAGTTAACTCTTAATTTTTTGATTATTAATAGTTATTGAGGTAGTTACATGGGCATACATCAGGATTAGGGATGTAGAAAAGCCAATATCTTAATTACAGTAGCCTAATAAGCCACTAGGGAGAATTGGTACATCGTTATCTCGCTTTTTACAAACCATTACCTTTGACTTTTGCATCTATAAACTCCTAATTTAATGCTAATTAATGATTATTAAGGTAGTAGTTGAGTTCCCATCAGGATTAGGGATGTACAATATGTACGAGCAGAAAATAAGTACAAATAAAACCGCCAATATCTTAATAACAGTAATAAGCCGCTAGTTAATGTTGAGAATTGGTAGGCTACTAACCATTAACTATGACGTTTGCTTCAATAAGCTGATAATTTACTGCTTATTATTGAATATCAAGATAGTACATGGATATACATAAGGATTAGGGATGTATAATGTGATCGTGCAGAAAATAAGTACACATTAAACAGCCAATATCTTAATAACAGTAATAAGCCACTAGTTAATAGTGAGAATTGGTAGGCTACATCGGTATCTCGCTATTTACAAACCATTAACTATGACTTTGCGTCAATAGACTCTAAATTTAAAGCTTATTAATGATTATTAAGGTAGGGTGCACATCAGGATTAGGGATGTAGAAAGTGATCAAGCAGAAAAGAAGTACAAATTAAACAGCCAATATCTTAATAACAGTAATAAGCCACTAGTTAATAGTGGGAATTGGTAGGCTACATCGATATCTCACTATTTACAAACCATTAAAAATGACTTTAAACTCCTAATTGACTGCTTATCAATTATTATTAAGGTAGTAGTTGGGTGCACATCATTGAGGATGTAGAATGTGATCATGCAGAAAATAAATACACATTAAACAGCCAATATTACTGTTAATAAGAGTAATAAGCCACTAGTTAATATTGAGAATTGGTACACCAATATCTCGATATTTACAAACTATTAACTATGACATTTGTGTCAATAAACTCTTAATTTACTGCTTATTAATAGTTATTAAGGTAGTAGTTAGATGTGCAACAGGGATGTAGAATGTGATCGTGCAGAAAATAAGTACAACCTAAACAGCCAATATCTTAACAACAGTAATAAGCCACTAGTTGATAGTGAGAATTGGTACTAAATGTTACCAAAAAAAGCGAATTAAAGAAAAAACTGAACACACATGCAGTCACATGGTGAGAGGAAGTTCTTGATGAATATTAAAATAAAAATGAGGGCACATTTGATTGAACTTTTGACATTAAACTAGTTTTTGGATTAGTTGAATCTAAAATTACAACGAACTGTAATTAAGTATTACAGTGACAGTAATTAATGGGGTTGTTCACTCAAACAATGTTAGTTCTGTCATTTCCTCATCCTCCCCTGATTTCAAACCTTTTTAAGTTATTTTTTTCCTCTGTTGAGCACAAATAAATATATACTGAGGAATGTTTCTAACCACTGACATCAATAGTATTTATTTGTTTGTCCTGCTCTAGAAGTCTGGGTTACCACATTCTCCACTATATAGTCATTTGTTTTCAGCAGAAGAAAAAAACTCATAAAGGTGTGTGTGTGTGCGCGAGTAATTGAGAGGAAGTAAAAGTTTTTAGAGTAAAAAGTTTTTATAGATGCGTTTTAAATATGTGATTCTGCTTTTCCCAAAAATTCCTAAATTCCCAAAGACAGGTGTGCAAAGCTTGTTGCATCATATTCAAAAAGACTTGACGCTGTAATTCCCAAAGGTGCATTAACAAAGTATTGAGCAAAGGCTGTGAATACTCTGATGTACATGTGATTTTACAGGGTTTTATTTTGAATACATTTTTATTTGAATACATTTTTTTCACATTGTCATTATGGGGGATTGTGTGTAGAATGTTGAGGAAATTAATAAATGTAATCTATTTTGGAATAAGGCTGTAACATAGAAAAATGTGGAAAAAGTGAAGCGCTATCAATACTTTCCGGATGGACTGTATACATGGGCTAAGACATTTTCCACAGACAAAAATCCACATATCAATCAGTCAGTAGAGTAAGAGGTATTCAAATCTGCCGAATGAGGAACATGTGCGTGTGAGCGGTGCATGACTGGATCTTGTAGTCCATATACTGGCAGATTTGTAGTCCTATAATAATCTTCCAGGATTAGATTGCTGGTGATTGTGACACTTATACTGTAGGTTACTCTTTTCAATGCAATGTAATGTCAAATCCTTCTAGTGGCTAAATACAACAAAAATTTACCTTTTAAACCTTTGTGAGAGTGCGGTGACTATACAATCTCACGGCAATTCGTAACTTTTTGATTTAGTGGCTAATTCGTATTAAATTCGTACGATCTTATTCGTACAATTTAGTATGATTTGCTCATCCCACAATGATGGTTGGGTTTAGGGGTGGGGTTAGGTGCCACGCCTCCTTTTTAAAATCGTACAATTTCGAACGACTGAACTCGCCACTAAACTGACAAAACGTAAAATACTTACGTTTTCTTGTGAGATCAGGCTGGTGACTTCAGGTTATCAACATTCTTCAAAAACAGAGTGTTTGGTGTTGAAGAGAAACTCAAAACAGGTTTGAAAACACTTAAAGGGGAGTTACTGTAATAGTAGGTTTTGGGTGAACTATTAACTAAGGTTAATATTTATTCCCTCTAAAGTGGTTTCGTCTATGACTGGGAGTGCAGTTTAGTACTGAAATAAAACACATTTTTTCATATGACAAACTGCGCTGCAAAAATGCTCAAGTCTAAACATTCTTAAATCAAGAAGCACTTTCTAGACAAGTACAACATTTTGTCTTGTTTTCAGAAATAATGAGTCAAAATGAAGTGAGTTTTTCCTTAAAAGAAGCAAAATAATCTGCCAATGAGGTGAGATAAAATAAATTTATTTCAAAGCAAAAACTAGATTATTTAGCTTACCTCGTTTCAGATTATTTTGCTTGTTTTAAGAAAAAAATAATTAAATTTTGACTTATTATTTCTGAAAACAAGACAATATGATGTACTTGTCTAGAAAATGCTAATTAATTTAAGAATTTTTTAGATTTTTGGGCTAGAAACAAGACAAAAACTCATTATAGCACTTCATTTTTTTTCCCAACATTCGTTCTCCTCATCCTTCCCAGTCAACAACATAATATGCGGCTGAACTATCATAGTACGATGCATTGTTCGGGAAAAGAACAATGTAGTGACGAGTGTTTCCCAAAACACGTAGTTTCTCTGTTGCTGATCCATCGGTGGAACCACATTAGTTATAACTACACTGAAAAAAATTATTCAAAGATGATTCCTTGGATTTACTCAATTTTTTTACGTTAAGTGGTTGTAAACAATTTATTTGGGCTGAATTTAAACAAACAAATTAAGTTGAACATTATTACATTTAATTTGTTTGTTTAAATTCAACACAAATAAATTGTTTGCAACAGTTTTGCATGCAACTCTTTTTTCAGTGATAGTGTCATTCCTGTGGAGAATTTTGTTAAAAATCTGCGGATTCATGCAGGTTTTGGGAATATCATAACTAAAGACTTTATAAATGAAATAAAAAATAATAGTTTTATCTTTTATTTAATGTTTAAAATGCAAATCCAATTAGATCCACTTATTTGGTAAACAAAGCAAGTTTCCCATATAATATCTCTACTAAAAGACAGAAAATATTACTGTACAAACTGTATTGTACATAAATCAGATGAACATTTTCATATTAGTCAATAATATTACTTAAATTACTTTAAAAACTGAATAAATATAAATTTACACACATTTACTCAAGTAAATAGACTCAACGATGGACTGAAAATCTGCAGAAATCTGTGAATTTCTACACACACAGATTCTGTTTGGGTCTAGTAATAATGTAAAACGTCCATAATGATGCTCTAAACGGGGTGGAGTAACAACTTCTTTGTCAGACCCCATAATTTCTTTGTGCAAATTCTATTGTTTTACACACACACACACACACACGAACGCACGCACACACACACACACACACACACACACGCATTTAAAACGAATCCATTATTTATTTTGGTAAAGACATGCACTCGCTTTTCATATTAATTGAAATATATGTGAACACATATAGGACCTATATATGTTTCCTTTACAAATATTACTGAGAATATTCTAAATAAAATCACTAAGCTAACACGTATTCTAATCTCATGGCCTATATAAATCATATAACTCGTTAATGGTTGTAGGCCTTATTTACAGTATTTATCAAGAATTAAAAATACCACTGCAGAAATCGTCTAACCACTAATCACCTATAGCTTTCGCCATGAGCCACGGCTGCATTCAAGTTGGTATAAATGTTTTCAAAGTGCGCAACTGTCAATATGAAGATCGCTAAAACTGAACTGTAAAAATAGTTTGAAAGCAAATTACACCTAAGAGAGACGACTTTAATGTTTTTTTTAAATCATTCTAAGTTGAAATGTTAGAATGTTCTAAATGAATAGGGCACAGGGGGGATAAGGGGGAATAGAACACAGCCAGGAACTATGCTTCTAACTACAGCTCAGGAGGTGTAGCTGCAAGCGTACAAGTTTGCAATGCAGTTTGCGAATGTTCGTTGGAACGATGGATTTGGAAAACACCAAATCAATTTGTAACGGCACAACTTGCGACCCTAGTTAGCTAACGATGGTTTTTGGAAACACACCCCTGATTGATGCATAAAAAATATATATATATGTATATATTTCTGACCTTTATAAGTCAATGCAATTAAAATAATTCGTACATTCATTCATTCATTTTCCTTCGGCTTAGACTATTATTTATCAGGGGTCACCACAGCGGAATGAACCCCCAACTATTCCAGCATATGTTTTACACAGAAGATTGGATGCCCTTCCAGCCACAACCCAGTACTGGGAAACACCCATACACACTCATTCACACACACTCATGCACTACAGCCAATTTAGTTCATCAACTCCCCTATAGAGCATGTGTTTGAACTTGCAGGGGAAACCGGAGCACCCGGAGGAAACCCACGCTAACACGGGGAGAACATGCAAACTCCACACAGAAACTCCACACATTCATATAGACAGATGCAAAATAAAACACAATGTCACGCGGAGATAAAAATGCGTCTTTGTTCGTTTGATCCAGCTTTGATTAATGCTCATCTGATATGCTGGACTCAAGCAAATTTTGTGGACACCATGACGTACATGACTGTTTTATGTAAATATGGTTTCTGACTGGTTTGGTTCCGTGTCCAATCAAAATAAACACATAAAAACCTAAGCAGCGAATTCACATCCTCATGATTGTCATTCTTCTGAACCTGAAATCCATTCCTGAATTCAGTGCAATGATAAATCCGTCAAAACTCTGCTGCTTCTCTGACATTTGTTTATCTGATTACCAATTAAAATACGAGGTCAGAAAAACAGCCAAAAAATGCAGAAATAAGCATGCTGAAGTTATAAAGAGTAGTGAGTTTTAACTAGTATTGAATGTAATTACACTGTAAAAGATTACCAGGTGTTGTGTGTTTTCTATTTATTTACGGTTGTGAATTGCATTATGGGATGTTGATCTCTGCTCTGTTGACTTTTAATTATGAATATTCAACTCTACAGTTTAACAAAGTGACTTTTATTGACATTTCAGTAGTTTGAATGAATATAATGTATAATATATAGAGAAATGAGTCTGTACAATAACAGAAAATGTACTGCAGTTCATTACAACGTTTTTGTAGCGTAATATACAACACTAACCCAGACAAAATGTCACATTAAACTATTAAAAATGTCAATAAAGAGTCTTTTTACAACTTTTCAAGGTTAAAAGTTGTTGAAGGAAAGGCCAAGTTCCCATAATGCAACTCAAAAGCAGAAATAAATAAGGAAAAGTAAAAATATGAGTCACAAAATACAGAAAACTGCTAATTACTGATATTTATTTTTACAAAGTGACTAATTGCTGTAGTTGTACTGCTAAAAAGAGAAAAGAATGGCTACCGGTTTCCAACATCCTTCAAAATGTTCCTACTATGGAAGTCAACGGCTGATAATTTCAACCCAGGCTCATTCTGAAAACGTACCTCCACGGATGTTTCTGGAGACCGCGAAATACATCCCGGCGACACGTTTTTCTGCAGTTTTTGTTTTCGCGAGGTCGCCGTGTACGCTTTTTGAGATCTCAAATTTCCCTTGCGAGTGGCATTCGTGCCTGCTGTTCTCGCGTAAACCCACCAGAGGCCGCTGTCGACTCACTTTTTGACAGACTTTCTGACTGACTGAGCGAACGATCGGCTCACCCACCCTCCCCCTTCCCTAAACCCAACCAATTTTATCGATTGACCCGCCCACCCACTTCCCTAAACCCAACCAACACTTTTCAAAAGCAATCCAGAAAAATAAAAGCCCTCGTCTTATTTTTTTTACCACGTTCTCAGATTTTACCACATCCTCACCCTGTTATTCACCTGTTTGGTTTATATTTTGGATTCTGTTTTTGTCTTACCTGCTTTCTGGAACCGCTCTTCACCGGACTCGAACCCCCGTCTTCGTGGTCAACTCCTCTCTGCATGTCAAATCCGCCGACGTATGTGGCGCGCTAATGGGACAAACTGGTTGCAGCCAGAATGCCGTCCATACGAATGTAAGCGGTCGGTAAGCTTGAAGTAAGCACGAAAAGGAACGGCGTCACACCGCCCCGTAGCGTTCGTTTAAAAAAAATGAAATGCAGCCATACGTACCTCCGCCTACGTAATTCGCTGTCTCCAGAAACATCCGCAGAGCTACGTTTTCACAATGAGCCTGTTGAATAATTTAGTGTCCTGTTTGTCTCGAATTTAAAAATTAAAATAGTTTCATTTCTATCATGTTCTGAGATCAACACAGGCTTATTTTAAAAATGAACCCCTGTATACATTTCTGGAGAGCGCGAATTATGTAGCCTGAGCTTTGTATGGCAGCATTTCATCTTTAAAACGAACACTACAGGGGGGTATGCAGTGTTGGTGGTATTTAACGACTTTTCAGACCCCCTTGTGACTGGCAACTAATCTAGCAGCTTTTTTTGGTGTTACTGGAGATATTTATAGACTCTCATGTGTGTGTCTATACTTTATTGTTCATACTTTTGTCAACTAGCTGCGGGTGATGCCGTCGGCCGCTCCCCCGCCTCAGAGCACTCACAGGCAGCCCAGCCCTCGTATACAGCAGTCAGTCTCTCATACCTGCAGCCTGATCTGCTTCTCCATTGGTTTAAATTTAATAATTTAATTTGGCCGTTTATCTTTTCTTGTTCACAATCAGAGATATGTTTAACCCAGGCTCATTCTGAAAACTTAGTCCCGTGGACGTTTCTGGAGACCGCGAAATACGTCCTGGGAAGTACGTATTTTTGCAGTTTTTGTTTTCGCGGATCCACGAGAGGCCGCTGTGTGCACTTCTCAAATGTCTCTCGCGAGTGCCGTTCGCACCCACGCTGTTCTCACGTGAACTCACTAGAGGCCGCTATCGAACGACTGTCTGTCCGACTGGCTTAATGATTGACTGGGCCGGCCGACCCACCCTCCTCCTTCCCTGAACCCAACCAATTTTACCGATTATCCCGCCCGCCCACTTACTTCCCTAAACCCAATTTACAAAAGCCGTCCAGAAAAAGAAAAGCCCTTGTCTGATTTTTACCACGTTTTCGGATTTTACCACATTCTCACCATGTCATTTTACTTTATTTCTTGGATTCTGCTTTTGTCTTACCTGATTTCTGGAACCGCTCTTCCCCGGACTCGAACCCGGTCGTCGTCGTCATGGTCAGCTCCTCTCTGCATCTCAAGTCTGCTGACGTACAGGACGAGCTAACCGGACAAACTGGTTGCGCTGTGAAAGCCCTCCACACGAAGGCAAGCGGTCAGCTGGTAAGCGATAAAAGGAATGGCCTCATACCGCCCTGTAGCGTTCGCTTAAAAAATGAAATGCAGCCATACATACCTCCAGCTACAAATTTCGCAGTCTCCAGAGACGTGCTCGGGGCTACGTTTTTTTAGAATGAGCCTGGGTTGGAAATTTTTGTGACAGTTTTGGAACTGGAATTCATTATTCATCTAAATTGATGTTCAAACAATACATTTAATTAAATTGACATGCATATATATAAAGCGTAGTGCAAATATAAATATTTATATTACTATAAATATTAACCATAGGCTGTTAAAAACTGTTGGACGTGATGACGTCAGTAATATGCAAATTGACATATGCGTTCTGCCATTTTTTGAGCAGAGCTTAGCCCCTTTTCATTAAAAATAGTCGGCAACACTGGTGGTATGACGCTGCCGACGGCTTCTACTTCTTTTCGCACTACCAGCTGACCGCTTATCCCCATATGCATGGCTTTTCTGCTGTCACCAGTTTGCCCAGTGGCTCCCCTCGTACGTTGACCGTGACGACGAGGTTCAAGTCTGGTGAATAACGGTTCCAGAAATCGACAATCCAAACATAAACAAGTAAATAACAGGGTGAGAGTGTGAAAACGTGGTAAAAGTCAGGCGGCCGTGAGGGCTTTTTTTTCTGGATTGCTTTTTAAAACACTATTGGTTGGGTTTAGGGAAGGGGGTGATTGGGTCAATCACTGCTTTTGAAAACATCTGTTGGGTTTAGAAAAGGAGGAGGGTGGGTCAGTGGATCGGTCAGTCAGTCGACAGTGGATTTACCCGAGTAGAGCAGGCGCAAATGGCACTCAAGAGAGAAATTTGAGATCTGAAAAAGCGTACACAATGGCCTCTGATGCATTCACGAAAACAAAAACTGCAAAAAAACACCTCCTGAATTTGGCGGTCTCCTGAAATGTGTACAGGTGTATGTTTTCAGAATGAGCCTGGGTTGTTTAAAATTTGTACAGATATTAATTAGCACTAAGTCAAGTTATTAGCTTAATTACTTTTTGAATTAACTTACACAACAATCGAGAACAATAATAATAAAAACTCTTTTATATCATCTTATTTACTGACTATCTCATTAAAATACTTCATTGTTTCAGGTTAAAGGACTCATCATTATTAGCAGGAAGTGTGGAGGAATTCCCCTTTGATAAGATGATTACCAGGGCAGGGCAGTTTTTTTTAATGGTGATATAAATAAAATGCACATGACTAAGAGAACTATCCTTTGTTGTTCTCCACAAAATCTGTACATAAGGTAAGAGAACTGTATTAATCGCTCTTTATTATAGTACATCATTCTCCTTTATTATAGCACATGAGGTAATACGGCAATTACTTTATTATTCCCCCTTTATTATAGTAGATAAGTAAGGTAATAACTAATGTATTTACTTTATTATTCCACCTTTATTATAGCACATGAGGTAATAAGGCAATTACTTTATTGTTCCCCCTTTATTATAGTAGATAAGTAAGGTAATAACTAATGTATTTACTGTATTATTCCCCTTTATTATAGCACATGAGTAAGGTAATAACTAATGTATTTACTTTATTATTCCCCTTTATTATAGCACATGAGTAAGGTAATAACTAATGTATTTACTTTATTATTCCACCTTTATTATAGTAGATAAGTAAGGTAATAACTAATGTATTTACTGTATTATTCCACCTTTATCATAGTAGATAAGTAAGGTAATAACTAATGTATTTACTTTATTATTCCCCCTTTATTATAGCACATAAGTAAGGTAAGAACAGGACATAAAACATATTAAAAATACATGTGGTCTGGTGGAAGTAATTGGGAATAATTTCCAAATTGGGAAACACTACAGAATAAAAGTTCATAGACACCAAGGGTCTCACTGATACAGTGTGTGCGCACTCATATTTGATTTTAGATCTGTCACTGAAGCTCAAAAGCAAAAGTGCCAGGTCTCATATTTAACATGTGCTTATTTTAAGTTGTAGGTACACATACCTAGAAAAGTCCTCAGGACAGGGTTTGAAAGTCATGTTCATCAGAGGAATGTCAGCTGACAGGGAACGTTTCCAGAACATTTAGTAGAGTTTGAAAGTTGTGTACACGTTGGCAAAATTGAAAAAACATTCTTGTAATGCTGATTGAAAAAAAACGTTGCTGGAATGTCTTTAGGACGTTCTTCTTTGTACTTGACGAATGTTCTCACAGTGTTGACGTTTTTAGATCACCCATTTAATCCAACTGCCTTTCATTTATTTATTTATTTATTTATTTATTTATTTATTTATTTATTTATTTATTTATTTATTTATTTATTTATTTATTTATTTATTTATTATTTTGTTGTATTGTTTTACTCATTTCTAATTGGTCTTTTATTACATCATGTTCATAATAATGCGCCATAATATGCACTGTGCATTTTTAAACCCATTGCCGAGCACAGAGTCCAGCGTTTTCAGGACTCAAATTATAAAGTATTTATACGCTCTTATTACACTGCATATTATAATCACAAGAGGCCGTTCTCACCCGTTTTCCTCTCCAATGTGCTGCTTTTCTATTGATTTTCGATGTAAACACGCGCTTGATGGATGTATTTGACCGTTACACTCATGTCTCGTGCTTTTTAGACACGGTGAAGTTGAAAGATCTTCAACTTTCACAAGCAGCGCTGCTCATCACTGTTAGTTCCACAGCAGTGGACCAATCAGAAGAGCTCGGAAGCGGGACAAAACCATCGTGAGCTTCTGTTTATTGTAGAAAGTTGCCATGACAACTCTTTTATTTACTATTATATAATGACGGAGGAGGCGCCCATTGTGACTTTGTCCAGATATCTTGAGTTAAATGATGTATCATCATGTACTAATCATAACATATTGTTTTCGTATTTCTAATGGGTTCGATCTTACATCACATTTATAATATCATGTCATAATATGCGTAGGGGACCAATCAGAAGAGCTCGGAAGTGGGACAACATTTGGAAGCTTCTATTTATAGTAGAATGTTGCCATGACAACTGTTTTATTTAATATTATTTAATAACGGAGGAGGCGCCCATTGTGGCTTTGTCCAGATAATCTGAATTAAGTGTTTATCATAATATATATATATATATATATATATATATATATATATATATATATACATATTTTTTTTTCCTATTTCTAATGGGTCCATTATTACATCACGTTCATAAAAATACGTCATAATATGCGCTGCGCCTTTTAAACCCATTGCCGAGTGCAGAGTCCAGCGTTTTTAAATTGACTCAAATTATGAAGTATTTATTACAAGTTTCACTGAAATGTTCATTCGTTACCAGCACGCTCTTATTACACTGCATATTATAATCACAAGGGGATGTTCACACAATGCGTTTTTCCTGTCTGACGTGCTACTTTTCTAATGTTTTTCAACGTAAACACAAACATTTTCAATGAAACTGCCTTTCTTTATGTTCTGTTCTCTGCAGGACTAAAATGGAGAATAAAGAAACCTGGATTGTAATGGATTCAGCACAAGAGAAGGTAAAACCGAAATATCAATGTGCTTTAAGGAACCCTCCACCTTTTTTGTAAATAAGCTCATTTTTACAGCTTCCCTAGAGTTAAACAGGTGAGTTTTACTATGTTTGAATCCATTCAGCTGATCTCCGGGTTTGGCGGGAGCACATTTAGCTTAGCTTAGCATAAGTCATTGAATCAGATTAGACCATTAGCATCTCGCTCAAAAAAAAGAGAGTTTTGATAATTTACAAAAAACTTGACTCTTCTGTAGTTATATTGTATAATACTGGCAGTAAATGAAAAGTTGCGATGTAATAGGCTGATATGGCTGTTAATTATACTCTTATTCTGGCTTAATATTCAACAAATGTGTGGTTGCTAACCATATTGGCCTAGAATATAGCAACTTTTGATTTTCCGTCAGCCTTAGTACACAATGTAACTACAAAAGAGAAGCTTTAAATAGGAAAATGATCAAAATTGTGTTAAATTATTGAGCGAGATGCTAATGGTCTAATCCGATTTAATGATCTATGCTAAGCTAAGCTAAAAGTAGACTGAGATCAGCTAAATAAATTCAAAAAGGGTAAAACTCAACTGCTTAACTCATTTTAAATTATAAAATGAGGCTATTTATCTTTTAAAAAGTGAAGTGTTGCTCTAACATGGCCTAAAACAGCCAAAGTTCACTACTCAAACAATATGTCTTCCTCTTTTATTAGTCAGTGCCAGCCTGCTCATTGAGACACATCGTAAACAAGACGGAGAGTCTAAAAAAACAGTTTAGCTTCTTGGTTCCCGTCATGCAATGGCGAGATTCGTTTGGTCTTTCACAATGGAAGAAGCTCCAGAGTGAATACTTGCCTTACGGCTGGAAGAACCAGTCTTTTGCAAGTAAATGCTAAGTAACGCAGCAAACAAGGAAATAAGACTGTACAATAATACAACAAATCAAAGTCTCATTGTTTTCTTCTTTCAATACAGTTATCGGCAATACTCTTGATCTGCTTACACATCCTGCCAATGGTCGTGTGTTTGAGCGGAAATCAGCAGATGCATGTGTTCGCTGTGCTGTGGTGGGAAATGGAGGAATATTGAATGGATCCGGACAGGGAAAAGCCATAGACAGTCATGATTATGTCTTCAGGTTTGTGCATCTGTAAAAAAAAATCTGTTTTTTAAAAAAAAAGCTTTTAGTTCATGTGGAGTATGTACGGTTGTCTAGTGGTTAAATTAAGTATTGCAGTCCAAACTCAAAATATTGGTTGTTTTTTTATTTATTTGGCACCTACTCCTTAAATTAATGCACAGGTTAATGATAAATCATGATAAATCTAGAGCGCCTTCATGTGAAGTTAAAAACTAGCCTAGGGCGCCATCTGCTGTTAAAAACTAGCCTAGAGCGCCATCTGATTTTAAAAACTAGCCTAGAGCACCGTCTGCTGTTAAAAACTAGCCTAGAGCACCGTCTGCTGTTAAAAACTAGCCTAGAGCGCTATCTGATTTTAAAAACTAGCCTAGAGCACCGTCTGCTGTTAAAAACTAGCCTAGAGCACGTCTGCTGTTAAAAACTAGCCTAGAGCGCCATCTGTTGTTAAAAACTAGCCTAGAGCACCGTCTGCTTTTAAAAACTAGCCCAGAGCACCATCTGCTGTTTAAAACTAGTGTAGAGTGCCATCTGCTGTTAAAAACTAGCCTAGAGCACCATCTGTTGTTAAAAACTAGCCTAGAGCGCCATCTGCTGTTAAAAACTAGCCTAGAGCACCATCTGCTGTTAAAAACTAGCCTAGAGCACCGTCTGCTGTTAAAAACTAGCCTAGAGCGCCATCTGATTTTAAAAACTAGCCTAGAGCACCATCTGATTTTAAAAACTAGCCTAGAGCGCCATCTGATTTTAAAAACTAGCCTAGAGCGCCATCTGCTGTTAAAAACTAGCCTAGAGCACCGTCTGCTGTTAAAAACTAGCCTAGAGCACCGTCTGCTGTTAAAAACTAGCCTAGAGCGCCATCTGATTTTAAAAACTAGCCTAGAGCACCGTCTGCTGTTAAAAACTAGCCTAGAGCACCGTCTGCTGTTAAAAACTAGCCTAGAGCGCTATCTGATTTTAAAAACTAGCCTAGAGCACCGTCTGCTGTTAAAAACTAGCCTAGAGCACGTCTGCTGTTAAAAACTAGCCTAGAGCGCCATCTGTTGTTAAAAACTAGCCTAGAGCACCGTCTGCTGTTAAAAACTAGCCTAGAGCACCGTCTGCTTTTAAAAACTAGCCCAGAGCACCATCTGCTGTTTAAAACTAGTGTAGAGTGCCATCTGCTGTTAAAAACTAGCCTAGAGCACCATCTGTTGTTAAAAACTAGCCTAGAGCGTCATCTGCTGTTAAAAACTAGCCTAGAGCGCCATCTGCTGTTAAAAACTAGCCTAGAGCACCATCTGTTGTTAAAAACTAGCCTAGAGCGCTGTCTGCTGTTAAAAACTAGCCTAGAGCACCATCTGCTGTTAAAAACTAGCCTAGAGCGCCATCTGCTGTTAAAAACTAGCCTAGAGCACCATCTGCTGTTAAAAACTAGCCTAGAGCACCGTCTGCTGTTAAAAAGTAGCCTAGAGGGCCATCTGATTTTAAAAACTAGCCTAGAGCACCATCTGCCAGTTAAAAACTAGCCTAGAGCACATCTGCTGTTAAAATTAGCCTAGAGTGTCAAAGCAGTTAGTAAATCAGCACACTATCATCTCAAAAACATTGCAAGAATCAGATGCTTTGTTTCCAGTGAAGACTTAGAGAAACTTGTTCATGCTTTTATCAGCAGCAGGGTGGATTACTGTAACGGCCTCCTCACTGGCCTTCCCAAAAAGACAGTCAGATATTTGCAGCTCATCCAGAACACTGCGGCTAGAATTCTGACCAGAACCAGGAAATCAGAGCACATCACACCTGTCCTCAGGTGTTTACACTGGCTCACAGTTACATTCAGAATAGATTTTAAAGTATTATTACTGGTCTATAAATCACTAAATGGCCTAGAACCTCAATACATTACAGATATGCTCACTGAATACAAACCCAACAGATCACTCAGATCTTTAGGATCAAATAAACTCCAAGAGAAACTCCAAGAGTTCAGTCAAAGCAGGGTGAATCGGCTTTCAGCTACTAACAGCGCCCCCTGCTGCTGGAATCAGCTTCCAGAAATGATCAGATGTGCTCCAACATTAGGCACATTCACATCAAGACTGAAAACACATCTGTTTAGCTGTGCCTTTACTGAATGAGCACTGTGCTACGTCCGACAGATCGCACTATTATGTTATTCTCTTCTTTTTCATTCTTTTATAAAACATTTTATCTGTTTTTATGCTTATTTTTATTATTTTTTACCATTTTTATTTTTTGTTTTTATTTCTCTTATACTTGTTTCTTTTATTCCTGTTTATGTAAAGCACTTTGAATTGCCACTGTGTATGAAATGTGCTATATAAATAAACTTGCCTTGCCTTGCCTTGCCTTGCCTAGAGTGCCATCTGCTGTTAAAAACTAGCCTAGAGCACCACGTGCTGTTAAAAACTAGCAAAAAATTGAAGAGTCTTTTTACTACAGCTCTAGTTGGAATGCAGAGTTACATTTAAACTATATTTAGTGGTGCAACACTGTTGCACTGTTTAGTAGTGGACGTTGTGTTGCTTTATGTTGCAACTGGGCTACGTTCCACCAATCATGTGTTCAGCTGAGACGCATAACTGTTTCCATCCACTATTAAAGTTCATCCAAGTTCACCCAAAACAGAGAATTCTGTCATTGCTTCCTCATTCTCCACCTGTTTAAGACCCGATTGAGTTTCTTTCTTCTGTTGAACACAAAGGAGGATATACTGAAGAATGCAGGATATAACAGCTATCAACTTCCAGAGTAGATTTTCTTCCTACTGTAGAAGTACACGGCGGCTTTTTTCCAGCATTCTTCAGTGTGTCTACATTTGTGTTCAACAGAGGAGAAATACTCATAATGGTTTGGAACCACCTGAGAATGAGAAAATTGTGAGTACATTTTTGTTTTTGAGTGAACTGTTGCTTCCCAGCACGCACACTACCTCATATGACGTTGATCTTTAGTTCTATTTTGGTTGTGAGATCAGATGATCAAAATTTAACATCAATTTGTTGCCTAATACTGACGTCAGCTGACATCTACTACCGACGTCAGCGAACACTGATATTTGCTTGGTTTTACGCTGTGCCATTAACTAACTAAAAGCCAACATCATTTTAACGTCATGATATAGCATCCATTAAACTTCAAAGTCTAACATCAGTAGACGTTTATTTTAGGTTGGTTTTATGTTGTGTAATTACCTAACTAAAATTCAACATCACTTTATACCTGCCAACACTCCCGTTTTTCCCGGGATTCTTCCGTATTACAGACTAATCTCCCGAAACCATCCCGTTTTGGAAAACTCCCATAATTTCACCCCCCCCCCCCCAAACCCATACCCCCCCACCCACCCTTTTTTTGGTACAGTCTGTAAACACCCCCGGGTCTCCAACTTTGGTACAGAACCCGATCGCCCAAAACCTGCTGCATCCTATCCCGGTTCTCAACAGTGTTATTCAGAGACCTCACCCCCAAACACCCCCTGCGAGTATGGGGTCTCTGGGAGTATGGGGTCAGAGGGGCTCTGTTAAGGGTCGTCTCGTTCCTGTATGAACAGAGTAGAAGTCTGGTTCGCATTGCCGAAGGATTAAGGCAGTTTTGCAAGCAAAAGGTGTGTCAATCCGGTACTAGTGAGGTGTACCTAATAAAGTGGCCGGTGAGTGTAGTACATTTTAAAATAGCGTGGTTCAAATTCACCACAGTTTACTGAGGTAAAAACAAATTTATTACAGTTTATCTGTTCACTATAGTTAATACTACAGTATGCTGTTCATTAACAAAGTGTTGTAAACACTAGTGGACTTAAGCATAGTGTGCATTGTTCAGAAACACTGTAGTGGTTGCTATAGATTACAACAGTGCTTTTAAATACAGCGTTGAATTTAATGTAAATTAATGTAAAAGTATTTCTACTAACACTCAGGTCTGTGTTTTCAGGGTAAACGGTGCGGTAATCAAAGGTTTTGAGCGTGATGTTGGCTCAAAGACGTCGTTTTACGGCTTCACCACCAACTCCATCAAAAACTCATTCATCGCTTATCAACAGGACGGCTTCGTCAGTGTGCCACGTGACCCGGTAATGCATTGAGAGTTTAGCAGTTGCTGCTAAAAGGGATACAGCTGTGGCCGAAAGTTAACGAGAATTATTAATATTTTCCATTAAATTATCCATTCATCGTATTTTATTAACGTCTACCCTTACCCAAACCCTCACAGTAATGTAAAAACAGTAATTATACCTTGTATTATTCATGTTATTAATGAAATTAGCCATTAACTGTATTTTATTCATGGATACACTTACCCCAAACGCTCACAGTAATGTAAAAACAGTAATTATACCTCGTATTATTCATGTTATTAATGAAATTAGCCATTAACTGTATTTTATTCATGTATACACTCACCCCAAACCTCACAGTAACGTAAAAAACAGCAATTTTACCAAACATTATTAATATTATTTATTAAACTACACACTAAATCGTATTTAATCAACGTTTATACCCTTACCCGACCCTCACTGTAATGTAAACAGTCATTTTACTGAGTATTATTCATATTATTTATTAAATTACCCATTAAATTGTATTTATTAATGACTACCTCTACCCCAGCCATAAATCCAACCATCAGAGTAATGTAAAAACTGTAACTATAACTGATATAATTCATGGTATTTATTTAATTACTCATTAAATAATATTTTATAAACATCTACCACTATCCAAACCCTACACCTACCCCTCACAGTAATGTAAAAATATTAACTATTGTACCGTTTCATCATGCTATAGTGTGTGAGTATCTGCAGCTGTATCCCTTCTAGACCTTATTACTGAATTTATCAGAAGTTTTGAGGTTCAATCACTGCCCTCTGCTGGTTCGTGGCTGAATTGCAGTGTCGTGTTTGTGTTTCCACCCGCAGGGCATCTCTTATATTTTCATCCCAGCAGAAACACGGGACTATGTGATGCTGTCAGCTGTTGCCCGGGATGTGACTGTGCTCTCTGGGGTGGATAAAGGTAGCAGGTGGGTGTATTTATTCATTTCCTGTTTATTTAATTGATTGACCGAATGTGAACTGAATGCAGTGTGCATAGTAAGCAGCAGGCGGCGCTAAAATCCTGTGGAATGTTTGGTATTTGTGAGCCTGAAGCACAAAGGCGCTCATGTTGGACAGGTGCATTTTTGGCATTTTACAAATATACATTGTATGGGTCAATTTTTTGGCAAAAATCTTTAGAATTTGAAGTAAAGTTATGCTCCATGAAGATATTTTATACTTTTTTACAGTAAATATTCATTAAAAAAACTAATATGATTGGCTAAGATTGGCGATGAAAATTAGAAATCAATCATCCAAGCTTCATTAAAAAAAAAAAAGCGAAATGAACACTGATAACGTGCTCAGACTATAAATGAAAGTCGCTTGTATGAATATCTCCTGCAGTATTTAAAGGAGCTTTAAGTGCACGTGACACTTGATTTGCTGTTTTGGTTTGCATGTAAAGCAGTTTATTAACATACCAGGGTAGGGCGTATTTTTTATAATTATAATTATTATTATATGACTGACACTGGAATGACAGCAGGGATAGAACTGAAAGATAATTAAACATAAGCACACAACTAAACATTTCGATTAGTCCAACATACAACAAAGTAGACTCATTATTTTATCATGTTAAGTGGGGGTTATAGGCAGTTGATTATCAGAGATTATAACACGGCTAATAGGTAATTCCTATATACTGAGCAACGTAATAAAGTGTTTGCAGTTTTCCATATTTTGTGATTCATGTGTTTATTTTCCCCATTTATTGATGCTTTTTAAATTGCATTATGGGACTTTGATCTGTCTTTCAACAACTTTTATCCTTGAAAAGATGAAAAAGTGACTTTTATGAATATTTTTAATAGATTAAAGTGATATATTGTCTTGGTTGGTGTTGTATATGATGGTAAAAAACCTTGTAATAAACTCCCAGTACATTTTGTGTTATTTTAAAGACTTATTTCTCTAGATATTATTTCTTATACATTATATATAAATCAAATAAAGCACATCTAAATCAAATAATATTGGTATTGGTCAAAGCTTTATGTTGAACTCGGTCTTGGTTAAAAATATTGTCAATGAACCACTAATTCAAATAATATTTGCATTGGCCAAAACCTTATGTTGAAATCAGTATCATTATTGGTCAAAAAATTCTATTGGTGTACCCTTAATTCAAATAATATCGGTATTGGCCAAAGTTTTATGTTAAAATTGGTATCTGTATTGGCGAGAAATCCTATCAGTGCACACCTAAATAAAAAATATCAGTATTGGCCAAAGCTTTATGTCTAAATCACTATCTGTATTGGTAAGAAATCCTATCGGTGCACCCCTAAATCAAATAATATCGGTATTGGCCAAAGCTTTATGTCAAAATCTGTCTCTGTATTGGTAAGAAATTTTATTGGTGCACCCCAAATCAAAAATATCTATATTGGCCAAAGCTTAATGTCGAAATCACTATCTGTAAGTGTAAGAAATCCTATCGGTACACCCCTAATTAAAAAATATCGGTATTGGCCAAAGCTGTATGTAAAAATCCGTATCTGTATTGGTAAGAAATCCTATCGGTGCACCCCTAATTCAAATAATATTAGTATTGGCCAAAGCTTTATGTCGAAATCACTATCTATATTTGTAAGAAATCCTATCGGTCCACCCCTAAATCAAAAATATCGGTATTGGCCAAAGCTTTATGTCAAAATCTGTCTCTGTATTGGTAAGAAATCTTATTGGTGCACCCCAAATCAAAAATATCTGTATTAGCCAAAGCTTAATGTCGAAATCACTATCTGTAAGTGTAAGAAATCCCATCGGTACACCCCTAAATCAAAAATATCGGTATTGGCCAAAGCTTTATGTAAAAATCCGTATCTGTATTGGTAAGAAATCATATCGGTGCACCCCTAATTCAAATAATATTGTAATTGGCCAAAGCTTTATGTCGAAATCAGTATCTGTATTTGTAAGAAATCCTATCGGTACACCCCTAAATCAAAAATATCAGTATTGGCCAAGGCTTTATGTCAAAATTTATATTGTACTGGAACTAAACAATATCGGTGCAACACTAATTCAAATAATATCTATATTGGACAAAGCTTTATGTTGAAATTGTTATCGGTATTGGTAAAAAAAATCCTATGACTGCACTGCCAATTCAAATAATATTGGTATTGGCCAAAGCTTTATGTCGAAATCGCTATCTGTATTGGTAAGAAATCCCATCGGTGCACCCCTAAATCAAAGATATCGGTATTGGCCAAAGCTTTATGTCAAAATGCGTATCTGTATTGGTAAGAATTCCTACCGGTGCACTCCTAAATAAAAAAATAATGGTATTGGCTTTATGTTGAAATCAGTATCATACTGGAAACAAACAATATTGCTCCACCACTAATTCAAATAATATCGGTATTGGCCAAAGCTTTATGTTGAAATTGGTATTGGTTAAACATCCAATTAATTGGTTAAACATTTTATTGGTGCACCTCTAATTTAAACAATATCGGTATTGGCCAAAGTTTTAAGTTGAAATAAGTATCTGAATTGGTAAAAAATCCTATCAGTGCACCGCTAAATCAAAAATATCGGTATTGGCCAAAGATTGATGTTGAAATCGGTATCATACTGGAAAAAAACAATATTGGTGCACCACTAATTAAAATAATATCAGTATTGGCCAAAGCTTTAGATTGAAATCAGTATTGGTAAAACATTCAATCAATTGGTAAAAAAATCTATTGGTACAGATCTAATTTAATCAATATCTATATTGGCCAAAGTTTTATGTTGAAGTATTGGTATTGTTAAAAAATCCTATAAGTGCACCCCTGAATCAAAAATGTCACTATTTGCCAAATATTTATGTTGAAATAAGCATCAGTATTAGTAAAAAAATTTCTATCAGTGCACCACTAAATCAAATGATGTCGTTATTGGCTAAAGCTTCATGTTGAAATCCATATCAGTATCTAGCGGGCTCTGTAATTCAAATAATATCGGTATTGGTCAAAGTTTTATGTTGATATAACTATCGTATTGGTAAAAAATCCTATTGGTGAACCCCTAATTCAAATAATACCAGTACTTGCCAAAGCTTGATGTTTAAATTGGCATTGTATTGGTAAAAAATCCTATCAGTGCACCCCTATATAAAAAATATCGGTATTGGCCAAAGCTTTATGTTGAAATCTGTATCGGTATTGGTAAAAAAATACTATCGGTGTATTGCTAAATCAAAAAATTACTTTGCATCCAATTAAAGGCTTTCTGCCAGATTTACATTTTATTTCTTTATTATGCCAGGGCCACTAATATTTTTGGATACAGTCCTGAAATACAGCAGTTGAAGATGATCCATCCCAGCTTCATTCATTATGTGACTCAAAGGTGAGGGAGATTTCAATGACTAATAGTCTAAACACAGACTAAATTTCTCTCCTATAATGAAATGCTATGCTATCATTGACCGGCAGGTTTCTGAAATCCCCATGGCTCGTTCTCTTCAAAGACCTGTATATGCCCAGCACCGGCGCCATGATGCTGATGACCGCTTTACACTCTTGTGACCAGGTCAGTGTTTATTATTATCAATAAAACAGTTTTCTACATTAATTTTTCATGAAACGTCTCTTATGTTTTTTTTTAAAGGGATTGTTCACCCAAAACTGATAGTTCTGTCATCATTTACTCAATTGTTCTAAGACTGTTTGGGTTTTTTCTTCTTATGCATTCAGAAGTTAATGTCCAAACACGTCTTTATAGAAGTTCAGATTTTTGTTGGAGATGAAATATAACGTGGAAAACATGATTAAAATATTTTCCAGTTGGCTAGATATTAATTAGCTAGATATTAATTATCGGCGGCCATATTGTTATCGGCTAATAAATGCTATTATTAAGTTATTGTTATCGATCCGATGTCAAAATTAGGCCGATATCTTTAACCCGATAGATTACGTAATTGTACATAACTGCCTGCCTTGCACATGCGTGGGTCGAACTTTTTTTTTATTTGCAAAAAACGTTTTTTTGTTGTTGTTTTTTTTGCTTGCTTGAGGTGTTTTTGGATTTGAGTGGAAAAGGAATAATGTGAATATTGTCTAATAAATGGTAATGTAGTCAACATAACACCCACGTGACCAATCAGCTGTCTCCATTATGCTTGCCTTGTTTACTGTTGGTTACTAGGTTACCAATACTACAGTCAGCCACTCCAACAACTTGACAGAAATCCAACTAATGCCAAATTTGAATTAAAAGTCCCTTAATTTGCCAAAAAGTATAGTTTTTTTGCTTTGTTTTTGGACTTGTGTGGAAAATTGATAATGCGAATATCATGAGATGGAAACGCATTTGCCTAATAAACGTTAACACAACCATTTAGCTGCCTCTATTATCCTTGTATTGTTTACTGTTGGATGCTAGGTTACCAATACTACAGTTAACCACTCTAACAACTTGACGAAAATCCACCTACTGCCAAATTTTTGAATAAAAATCAGTTATTTTCCCAAAAAAAGAAAAAAAATTCTAATTTTTTTGCTTGCTTGAGATGTTTTTGGATTTGGAAAAGGTGTCATGCAAATAATTGGAGATTGAAATGCATTTAATTAACGTAATTTAAACGTAATTAACGTTGACGTAACAAACTTTACACCAGCATGACCAATCAGCTGTCTCCATTTTGCCTTGTTTACTGTTGGTTGCCAGGTTACCAATACTACAGTCAGCCACTCTAACAACTTGATGAAAATGCACCTAATTCACTTTGGAGATTAGCTTCAGCGGCAAAATGTGGAAGTTTGGTATTGCATTGTATGAAATACAGAATTTAGCAAAATTATGAAATCAAACCGTTTGAAATATAATATATACTAGTATTTTTCCAGTACCGATATACCAAAAATTCCTTTTATAGAGACATTTGTAATGGATGGGGCTTCTTGATGACAGAATGCACATTGTAGAAGTCACGTGATAATTAATCATGAAACAACATGTAGTCTAATGTAACCAACAATACAAATTGTGTAGTTAGGAAGGGGATTAACAGTGGTGGTGTTAGTAGGGCCAGCAGGGGGCGCTCAATCTAATGTGAGTCCTAATGCCCCAGTATAGTGAAGGGGACACTATACTGTCAGTGGGCGCTGTCTTTCGGATAAGCTGTTAAACCGAGGTCTTGACTCTCTGTGGTCATTAAAAATCCCATGGCACTTCTGGTAAAGAGTAGAGGTGTAACCCTGGTGTCCTGGCCAAATTCCCTCCATCAGCCCTTACTCATCATGGCCAATAGCTGGTGTGTGGTGTCCTGTGGCTGCAAGTGGATGCTGCAAACGGGTGGTGGTGTGGAGAGACCCCCCTGATGATTGTGAAGCGTTTTAGGTGTATGGTCACACACATTACATTACATTTATTTGGGATGGAAATCTAGCTAATCATTACAAGTTTCCAACATTATTCAAAATATATTCTTCTGTGTTCGACAGGACAAATAATCGTATCTAATTTCAAACTTTAGGACGAATGAATGGAGAGGAAATCTTCGTTTTTGGGTGAACTATCCCTTTATTGTTGATGACAAGCTGTTTTAAACACGTGAATACCGGTTTATCCCTCAGGTTTCTGCTTATGGCTTCATCACAGACAATTACAAAGACTTCTCAGACCATTATTATGACAGGGTGAAGAAGCCTCTGGTCTTCTATGCCAACCATGACATGGAGATGGAGAAAAATCTGTGGAAGAAACTGCATTCTCAAAAGGCTTTGTGGCTGTATCAGAGAGAAACAAAGAAATGAGCCTTTCAAAATGCCTGAAGTTAAAATACCAAACAAGTATTTTACATTAATCTGTTAATTTAAAGATTTTGGGCTTCTCTTGAATCTTTTAGAGCAGTGGGTGTCCAATCCTCCTCTATAAACTTAGAACCGAAAGTTGACATGGTGCCTTAAAAATGTGAGTCAACTCAACTTGTTTCAGCTCAAAACATTGAGTTTTACATGTTATTTAACTAATTATTTAACTTTAACTTCATGTGACTGGTCTGCTTAACATGTTCAAGCTTTTGATATTTTACAAGCTTTAACATTAGTTCAAAAACTGCAATTAACTTCACTTACAGCCTTTTCTCTCAAAAAACTCTCAAAATCTCAGCAAAGGATTATTAAAGAACAGCACATAATATTCCACTAGATATTCTTCAAGATACTAGTATTCAGCTTAAAGTGACATTTGAAGGCTTAACTAGGTTAATTAGGGTAAAGTTAGGGTAATTAGGCAAGTCATTGTATAACAGTGGTTTGTTCTGGAGACAATCCAAAACTAATATTGCTTAAGGGGGCTAATAATATTGACCTTAAAATGGGTTTATAAAAATTTAAAACTGCTTTTATTCTAGCCAAATTTAAACAAATCAGACTTTCTCCAGAAGAAAAAATATTATCAGAAATACTGTGAAAAATTCCTGAATCTGTTAAACATCATTTGGGAAATACTACAAAAAGAAAATTCACAGGAGGGCGAATAATTTTGATTTCAGCTGTACCCAAAACAGCTGATTATGGTCCATCCAGGAGAGAGTTTGTACACCCCTGCTTTAGAAGTGACATGATTGAGATGGAAAAAGGCCCAAAAAAAATTGAACTAAAGTACATGAAGGATTTTCTGTCTGGAGACTACTCTTGTGTTCCTCAGGGTTCGGTGTTTGGACCGCTCCTGTTCAGTCTGAATATGCATCTAATGAGCCAAATAATGCTGATCAATGAAGCTGCATATGATAGCTATGCATATAAAAGCCCTGTAATTTGGCTTCTCGTCCAAAATGTCTACAAAAATATATTTTGTCTTGTTTCTAGTCTAAATATCTAAACATTCTTAAATCAAGAAGCAAATATTGTCTTGTTTTAAGAAACAATGAGTCAAAATTAGGTGAGTTTTTCCATAAAACAAACAAAATATTATGCCATAACAAATAACAAGATTATTTTGCATACACCATTGGCAGAATATTTTGAAGTGTAGAAACTGTTCTTGTAAACTCAACTGAATTCCGAATAAATAAAATATTAGCTCTGATTTTACTCTATCTTAGTACTGTACTCCACACAACAATGTACTCCTAGACAAACTACATTTGACTCTCTGAGACTGAAATCATCTGGTTTAGCTAATATCTAGAAGTCAGAGAATACTGTGAGAATATTTATTTGGATGTTTGATATGCACTGTAAAAATGCCTTTCCTTCTTTGATTGTCTTATTTTTAATCCAAACAAGGAGCTTTTTCTAGACAAGCAAAACATATGGTCTTATTTTAAGAAATAATGAGTCAAAATTAGGTTTTTTTTTTACTTAAAATAAGCAAAATAATTTGCCAATGGAGTAAATAAAATAATCTTATGTCAAAAGGAAAAACAAGATTATTTTGCTCACCACATTGCCAGATTATTCTTGCTTGTTATAAAAACATTCATTTTTAACATAGAATGTGAGTCAATAATAGCCAGAACTGTTTGGTTATTTTTCAGTGTATCCTTATTAAGAATGTCTCTTTAGGAGTGAGCAGTGGGTAGTTACTTTTAAAAGTTATAGTATAGGTTCTATATACACTATCTGGCTAAAGTCTTGTGGCCTATCCATTAGGAACAGCAAATAATAACTTGACTTCTTGTTGATCATTTGGTATCAGAAGTGGCTTATATGAAAGGCAAAGGCCTCTAGATTACAGTGATTTGACCACAATAAATCTGATCATGTCTTGATTATGAATGATTTGATTAGGACAGTAAGGTCTGACTCTGCTTAGACTAAAGTCTGCTCACTGAACCTTCAATAATGTCCAGTATAGAATATGTGCTCATGCTGCAGTGGAAACAGAATGAATATTGTGTCTGACTCCATCATGAGATTGGAGGACTGCATCCATACATCTCTGACTCAAATCACTGATTAATAAAGTCATCTGGAATGGCAAAGAAAGCCTTCTTCCAGGACTCCCAGAGTTCATCAAGAGTCTTTGTGTTCATCTTCAACGCCTCCTCCTTCATCTTACTTCAGACATGCTCAATAATGTTCATATCTGGTGACTGGGCTGGCCAATCCTGGAGCACCTTGACCTTCTTTGCTTTCAGGAGCTTTGATGTGGAGGCTGAAGTATGAGGAGCGCTATCCTGCTGGAGAATTTGCCCTCTCCTGTGGTTTGTAATGTAATGGGCAGCACAAATGTCTTGATACCTCAGGCTGTTGATCTGCAGATCTCTCACACGCCCACATACTGAATGTAACCCCTAACCATGATCAACTAGAAGTCAAGTTATTATTTATTGCTTCTACAACTGGCATTCACCACAAGACTTGTGTTAGGTAGTGTGTGTATATATATATATATATACACACGCAGTTTTGTGTGACTTCTTTTAAAATGTGTTATTTTGTTACTATTTATGGATAGTTATGTGTTATGTTGTTTGTGTACTTTTTTCATCTGGGCCGGGCTTGCTTTTTTGTAATAAAATAAAAATTAAAACAAACTTCTGGTTTTGATAAATGGAAAAGAAATGCTCTTTCACACCTCAAAACAAAAATTCATTCAATAAAGCTCAAGCTGAAGAAATCGTCTTTTCAGGATAGCGTGAAGAATAAAAAAAACACTTCAGCGATGAATATTCTGCGTTTGCATTTCACAGTTTTTTTATTTTCACTGAATCTGTGAGTCTATGTTTGTACAAGCAAGACTAGTGAATACCTGTTCACAGGTAACTGAAAACTACAGTTAATCAATTAAATAAAAGGGATCTATTATGCACTTTTATAAGGGTTTTAAACAGTTGTGTGGCAACGGTGTGTGAATAGAGCCAGCCTCTTTTATATATGATATGCAGTGGAGGAAATAAATATTGAACACATTGCTATTTTTTGCAGAAAACATATCTATAAAGGTGGCGTTGGCTTAAAGTTGTCCCAGGATGTTGGTGACAACCAAATAAGTGAAGTTTCATAAACTAATTTCGAGATGAGCATGTGATATGATTGAGCACGTCTGGCTGCTCATCTGTAATCAGTAATAATCCAATCAGAGTGATCCTAGTCTACTATAAATGGATCATTTTTCTCCCTACTGCTCTATCTTCATTTGGAAGAATCCCCCCTTCCACCCAATCTCCTCCTTTTCCTCCCTTTTCTAAAGGGGGAGCTCTCGAGACCTACCTGATCTCGGATCTCCTGATATGCTTATCGACCGGACGGGAGCCCTGGGCTCAAATATCTCCGAGCTCAGGGTTCTCTCCTGGGACAGCACGCCAAACCTGCTTTATACGCCAAGCATATCTAAGTGGGAACTCTTGAAATCCATATATGCAAAGAAAACAAAACAAATAGTTTACAAATGAAGTTATGTGTAATAAAATGAAATGGATGATTCCAGAGAAAGAAAATCAAGCTGTAGAATGGCCCAGCCAATCACCTGAGCCGGATCCAATAGAGAATACAGAATAAAGCTTAGATTTGAAAGACGAGACCCACAAAACCATCAAGATTTTGACACTCTGTTGAAGTCTGTGAGAAACTCAGCCCTGAGCAAATAAGTACTAAAATACAGAAAACAAATAAGTTCTGTTTAACATTGTCTGTCTTTCCACGAGACAGCAGTGAGATGAGATGAGAAGCAAATAGGGTTCCTTTAATTTTTCTCCAGAGAAAAAACTCCCAGTAATTTCACATGTCTCCTTTAGAGTTTCAAAAGGAATCTCTCAAACCCTGCTGACTTTTACCTGAATACCAGAGTCTGAAATTACCTCGAATTTTCAGAATAACCTTTAAAACAACTCTGCCAAAACCAAATGATCTGAGCTAAGACAAAGGGTTTAACGATGTCAATTTTATCTATATAGCACTATTATACACAACCAAAGCTTGACCAATGTGCTGAACAATACCAATCACAAAGAACAAGTATAAAATTATTGCTAAAACAAACAATTCTCACTGATAAAATGCCAAATCAAAAAGGTAAGCTTTCAACCTACATTTAAAAACAGGCAGACCTACTACAGAGGGGCAGAGCATTCCACAAGGAAGGACCAGCTACTGCGAAAGCCCGGTCACCCCTGCATTTCAGCCTCGACTTTGGGATGTATAATAATCTCTGGTTAGATGACCGAAGAGACCGACCAGGCTGATGTTCAGTCAACAGGTCTGACAGGAGCCAGGCCATTTAGAGATTTAAAAACCAGGAGAAGAGTTTTAAAAGTGACACGATAGTGCACAGGCAACCAGTGCAGAGAGAGCAAGACTGGTGTGATGTGCTCATGTTTTTTGGTTCCGGTTAAAAGCCTTGCAGCAGCATTTTGAACTTACTGTAGGCGGGATAGATTTGTCTGACTGATCCCAAAATATAGTGAATTACAGTAGTCCAATCTAGAAGTATTGAAAGCATGAATTATTTTTTCACAATTTGTTCTAGATAAAATAGGTTATTTAGCAAAACAGATTACAGAATCAGTGTCACCCACATGAAACAAATACTACATTAATTTATAGTAAATAAGCATACTTTTTTAAACCATTAAATACTTAAATAATATTAATATTATTAATTAATATTAATACCATTAAATACATTAAATAATATTTTCTAACCGTTACATTTTCCATCAGTGCTTACCAGAACCATTACAGAACATAGAGATGGACACAAAATTTTTTATTTTATAACTGACATTAGACAAATTAGACTAATTAGACGTGATTATTTAATGATGAAATTAGGTATATTAATAGTCTTTAATTTAACATTTTCAGAGTTGTTTTTCTTCATTTTTGCTGTCGCACTATAGGACATTTTGAGGGATGTAAACAAAAACGATGGTCCCAACGTGTTTCCTGTTTGACATTTTTAATTTCTAGAGCTTCGGGAAATCCAAAAAGAGCCACATATTGATAAATAATGTTGTGATGGCTGTTTCAACATTAAGTTAGGATTGAATTGCCTCTTGTTACAGTTCTGAAATAGTACAAAGAGGAAATGTTCACGGGCCAATGACATCACCACATTAAAATGGTCAATAGGACATTTTTCACGAGACAGTTCAGTAAACATTTTAATTAAAAAATAGTGAAAGAGTTGATAAATTTAGTGACCCTTACATTTTCTCAAACATCAGACTTCAAACTATATAAAAATCACAATTTATCTGAGTATATGTATATTCATTCATTCATTCATTTTCCTTTAGCTTAGTCCCTTTATTTGTCAGAGGTCACCACAGTGGAATGAACCGCCAACTATTCCAGCATATGTTTTACACAGCGGATGGCCTTCCAACCGCAATCCAGTACTGGGATACACCATATATTCAAAACAAAAAAATAATGTTACTCAAATCCAAGTTATTTTGAACCAGTGTCAACCAGCGTCTGACACCTGCTATTCTTGTTTCGGAGATCTAATGCAAATGTCTGATCGTTCACACTAAAAAGCTTAAAGTTGGTTACATTTTTATAAATATAAATTAGTGTCCATTCCTTAAAGGGGATCTATTAATGTTGTTTTTGCAATTTTGTTTTTTTTTTACAGACTAAGATTTAGTATTTAAACTTAATATTGTAATATACACTCACCGGCCACTTTATTAGGTACACTTGACCAACTACTCGTTAACGCAAATTTCTAATCAGCCGGTCACATGGCAGCAACTCAATGCATTTATGCATGTTAGACATGGTCGAGAAGATCTGCTGCAGTTCAAGCATCAACAACATAAAAGCATGGATCCATCCTGCCTTGTCAATGTTTCAGGCTGGTGGTGGTGGTGTGATGGTGTGGGGGATATTTTGGGTCCATTTGTACCAATTGAGCATCGTGTCATTGCCACAGCCTACCTGAGTATTGTTGCTGACCATGTCCATTCCTTTATGATCACAGTGTACCCATCTTCTAATGACTACCTCAAGCAGGATAATGCAAGAAACCAGACTGGTTTCCTTGAACATGATAATGAGTTCACTGTGCTCAAATGGCCTCCACAGTCACCAGAGCTCAATCCAATAGAGCACCTTTGGGATGTGGTAGAATGGGAGATTCACATCTTAAATGTGCAGCCGACAAATCTGCAGCAACATTCGTGATGCTATCTTGTAAATATGGAGCAAAATCTCTGAAGAATATTTCCAGTACCTTGTTGAATCTATGCCAAGCAGTTCTGAAGGCAAAAGTGGGTCCAGCCCGGTAATAATAAGGTGTACCTAATAAAGTGGCCGTTGAGTGTATATATAATTTTGTATCCAACACTTTCCATCGTGTCCCAGAGGGCGGTAGAGCGGCGCAGCAGCTGCTCCAGAGCGGGCGGCGGGTCTGTTGCTGCTCCTCCCCCCAGTGGGAGGTCCGATCCTCGGCTCTGCGCTCCGCTCTCCCCGCTGCCGCCGCTGGAGCTCTCAAAACACTCACATGCAAATCAGCGCCAACACTCAGTTTGGAGATTATCGACGCGGACTGGTGAAAAAACAACTTAATAAAGCCCCGAGCTCGAGTCAAGATCATTCTCACTGATGGAGAAGCGTGTTTTATCGGTTAAAAAGTTGAGTAAAGGTGACTTTCTGAGTTAGTTCGTTGTTGTTTGTTGAGGAGTGATCCTGGAGCCGCTGTTATGACATTGAAAATTAATACTTCACACGAATATAATGGTAAGTGAGTTCAAGTGAGAAGTATAATGTGATTAATTAAAGTGCAATATCGTGTATTTAATATCTAAAACAAGACATTTGTAGCCTACAACTCAGTTGTAGTTTTGTTTGTTTAACTCGATAGTTAGGCGCTAATGTTTGATTTGCCTCACTTCACCGAATTATTGTTAGTTTTAGGTGTGTGTGTAGAGTTACTAACTAATGTTTTTGCTAATATACAATGTTTGTTGTCTTAGTAATTTAGTAAGCTAGCGTGAGAAGCTTTGTTTATTTATTGTTTTTGATGACAGCGGAGGCTAATATCAATTTACCCCATCTATGGTAACCAAAAAATAAATAGTATTTTGGCGCACATTATGGTCACCATGAGGATTTTCTTTTGTTTAGATGTGTTTAGATTGGATTAAAGTGTAAACATGTGTACAAACTGATTTGCTTATAGTAATATATGAGCAATTCCAGCGATTGAGGTAAAGTTGTTTTCATATTCGCACATTCAATCAGTGACAACTTTTCAATATTGTTTACCATGGTACATCGAATATTCGGTTTGAACTTGTAAGTATGACTTGAAAACAACATTAGCACTATTTAATTGATTGTAAACTGTTGTACTTTGATAGTCATTGGATGCTAATATAATTTCACTATTTAGAATTTGTAAAGAATACTTTTCTGAAATTATATTAAGGAGAAAGTCTAAACGTGTGATTATAAATCCAACTTTACTTCAGTATTCCAGCGTTATGGATGTGGTGTTTGCGGTAAAACCTTGACACAAATTCACAGTGAATGTTTATATTAATAATAATAATAATTATATATATATATATATATATATATATATATATATATATATATATATATATATATATATATATATATATATATATAAATAATTATATATCAGTATATTGAAACATCTGTTTATAGTTTTCAAAACAGATCACCACAGTGTTAAAGGAAGAGAAATATGTTAATAAATCAATAAAAAAGTATGTGAGTTTACAGTATAATACTGTAGAATGTCCTTAAATTAAAACGGACAACCAAAAATAAAAGATACAAATCAAAACGATGAGAGTTGGAGAACAAAAACTATTTTATTTCTGCATTTATGAGGAGAACGCTTCCTTATGGATGTGACAGATGTGAAATTAGGACTTGTGTGGCTTTGGTAAATAAGATCAAATCGATTGAAAGCGTTGACAGGGACATGTTTGAGTATTTAGTCCAGTGTTTCCCAACCCTGTTCCTGGAGGCACACCAACAGTACATATTATGGATGTCTCCCTTTTCTGACCCATCAACTTCAGGTTTTGGAGTCTCTTCTGATGTGATGATAAGATGATTCAGGTGTGTTTGATTAGGGAGAGGTTGAAAATGTGGACTGTTGGTGTGCCTTCAGGAACAGGGTTGGGAAACACTGATTTAGTCTACACAAACAACTTAAAAAAATAAGTTTCACCATAAACTTAATAAAACTTCAACTAACAGCACATTCTGCGTGATTTATTATGGTTGTATAGTGTTATGAAGAAGTGTTTAGTTTGGCACATATGTGATGTACCTGTTTGGATTGATGGGTATAGTAAACGATATAGTAAATATGGCTAATATGGTAAACAATACAGCTCAAAAACCCACAAATGTTAAACCAAGACTTTCACATCCTCGATCGAGCTTACATTAATGTAGGATGCTAAATAAAAAGTGGTGGATAATAGTTCATAGCCGTATTGCATCTCGTCTCATCATGTTTGCTTATTTATTAATATTCTGATATCGATTTTATTCTTTGATTCTGATATTGATTGATTTTATCGCCATTAAACGTCATAAAAGCCACAAGAATCTCGAAAATAAGCTCATGACCATATTTTAAATTTGACTGCACTGCAGTTGCTGATTGACA
>NC_079437.1:60348805-60373805 GCF_903798145.1 Danio aesculapii | reverse complement strand
CCCATCCAGGTACTGACAGGACGCAGCCCTGCTTAGCTTCAGTGGGCGACCATGTTGAGAGTTGAAGAGAGCTAGCCGTTAGCTATATTTATTTTCGTGCTGTAATTGCTGAATCTTTTATCATGGTATACTCTGTATTAAAAATTCTGTCACATTAGCGGTTAAAAAATGTCAGCTGTGGTGGCCAGAATTTAACCTTTGTGTGCTGTTGAGTCGTTTTCATCCACTTTGGTGATTATGAGCCTACATTCAGTTACTAATTTCTCTTATTTTGCCACACATTTTGGTAAAATGCTTTGAAATTCAGAAATCAACAATACACTCATATTGACTCCTCTTTCGTTATGTTCGGGGCTGTTTTTGCCCCATTGACTTCCATTATAATCACATTTTTGATTGCAAAGCCATGCCAGCATATAATCATGCATTATGATTGTTGATTGTGCTTAGTTTCTGACCTAAAATGATATGGTTATATGGAGTAGAGTTAGTGTGTGCTAGTAAATGTGTGACAGAGTGTTACCTTGATATTTCTGAGAAAATCTAAATAAGTTCCTCATCTCTCTGAACATTGTAAACAAAGTAAGTGTATTCATACACACACACACTATAATCTGCTTGTAACGCTCAGGAAACACAATAATCAGATGGATCCAATTGCATGTAAAATTTAACGAATGAATCAAGAATGATCACAAAAAAACATCCAGCCTCGGAAGAGGAAGTAGTCAAATCGGAGGTGACCGAGAGTCCAACAGAGTAACAGATCGAGGTTCCTGACAAAACACAGAGAGACCATAAACGAGTTTAACGAACTGACAATGAAGCACGTAACAACGCTTCTTAAATAGAAGAAGCTAAGTGCCAACAGCTGGGCTGAAGCCAGATCAGCTGATCCTAGTGGTGAGTCACGTGATCACAACAGAACTACAAAACAATCCCACGTGACATGACAGAAAGAGCGCATGCATCATCAACCGTGACACTACTGTTTTACTCCATATAACCTCATATAAAAGACAGAAACGTTTTTGCACAGGACTATCTAAAGGATTAATGCTGGCAACTGATGATCAGCAGGCAAAATTCAAAGTGTGAGCAGTTCCCGACAGCGAAAACCAGCAACAATCAAGACTGCATGATGTAGGGTCATGGCTTTGCAATCAAAATATGTGATTATAATGGAAGCTAAGTTGCTTAATTTTTTAAAGAAATAGATTTTTCATCATTTTAAAGAGGCTTTAGCTCCATTATAATTCACTTAAATGAAACTTCGTTAAGTAAAATGAGGTAAGTAAAATAAACTCATTTAAAAGCAAAAACAAGATTATTTTCCTTATCCCATTGGCAGATTATTTTGCTTGTTTTAAGGAAAAACTCACTTAATTTTGACTCATTATTTCTGAAAACAAGACCATGTTTTTGATTTGAAGAATTTTTAGATATTCAGACAAAAGCTAAGTGATTTTTTTGCAGTGTGTTAACTGCACTTAAACTTTCTTCTTCAGGTTTTGCTGCTCCAATCCTCTCAACCGTCCTAAACCCCAGCATCAGCCGCCTCAGAAAGCACTCTGGAAACTCGAGAGCGTAAAAAGCACTCGGCGAATCGTCATCGCAATAATAGATTTTCCATTTTCCCCGGCTGTCTTCCGCATCTGTAACCAGCCGCTCAGAGAGCAGACGCTGATTCTGCTGATTTGGATGACGTGAGCGTCGGAGGGGGAAAAAAATCCAGATCTGGTCGCCTTTGCGGTTTCGCTCAGACGTCTGGCCGTCACCTCCTTCGAAGCGGAGGATTCTGGGATAGCTGTATGGAGGTGTGAAGGACTGGTTTGCGGGACATTCTGGCTGGTGGAGATCATGGGAAAGGAGCAGGATCTTCTGCAAGCGGTCAAGAATGGAGATCTAGCCACTACACAGAAACTGCTGGCCAAAGTCAGAGCCAGCAAAAGCAGTGAGTAACACCATATTACTGTAGTCCTGAGCTTTAGTGCTGACTGCTTCATTTCATTTTTCCCGTTGCCATTTATAAAGTCTTGGTTTGCGCCACCCTAATCAAGTGTGTTTTTCATCTGGAGTGTTGGGGGTGTGTTGGGGAAGTGTGTGTATTTTCTCCTGGTTTGAGTGTGGTTGGCCTTTGGAGCGGCTTACTGATAACATCGACAGACTGAGCTCTGTGTTTGCGTTCACCTTTATCTCTTTATGGCAGCACATTGAGAGCGAGCTGTAGCCTCCCAAAACAAACCTACATTTCTGTGATGTGGTCTGTGAACGGGTCGAGAGATCCTCTCCAATGCAAGACAGCACATGGCAAAGCAGAAATGGGGTCTTTTCCTGTAGGCCTGCACTATTACGGTGGCTCAGTGGTTAGTACTCGCAGCAAGAAGGTCGCTTGTTCGAGTCCCGACTGCTCCGGTTTCCCCCACAGTCCAAACACATGCGTTGTAGGTGAACTAAACTGGGCGTAGTGTATGAGTGTGTGTGTTTGAATGAGTGTGTATGGGTGTTTCTCAGTACTGGGTTGCGGCTGGAAGAGCATTCGCTGCATAAAACATATGCCAGAATAGTTGGCGGTTCATTCCACTGTGGTGACAGTGACAGTTTGTAAGCACATTAGTTTGTAAGCACATTATCTTGAACAATGTAAAAAATATAACACGGTCTAAATGTAAAACAGGGCTTGAAAATAAGCCCTGCCTGATGGCCTGGGGCTAGCGTGAGGCGCTCGGGACAGTAGACCGGATGGTTACTAGCCCGACCAGGCCAGTGCTGCCTTGTCACTAGTTTATTTGGCTGCGACTGTCTGTCTTAGGGTGCTTTCACACCTAGACGTTTGTTTTGGAACCTCTCGGTTGCCCAGTTAGCGTGGTTCATTTGGCATATGTGAATCCCGCAAACACGCTCCGATCCACACCAAATCAATTGGCCCGAGATCGCCTGAATGAGGTGGTCTCAGCTTGATTGAAACGAACTCTGGAGCGGATCGATTGTAGTGAGAAAGCAAAACGATCCAACAAGCTGACGACCCAGGCTATATCACAGTGTATTATGGTTGTGTAATAGCCATACTGTATACGGCTATATAAAGAGAGAGTTATCGTACGTTCACACCAAAAGCGGCGAGAGCGTTAAAGTAGCCGGAAATCATTCATTTTCAATGAGAGCCGGCGGCGAGGAGCAGCGCGGTGTGGGCGTCGAGGAGAGTTGAAATCAAGTTAACTTTATGGTAATGTGCTATGACGTGGTTCGGTGGCAAGCAATCAGAATGAAGAAGTCCACCGCTTGAGAGTCCAGAAAGCACAGTCACTGTGAACTTTGGTTCCGACCACAGTTGTTCCCAGGGGTTTGATTATTGCGGTCGCCAGATTTCCAGTTATTTACAATGTTTTCTTACAGGAACATGCATTAAATAAGTTACTGGCGAGTTACTGATGTGCATTAATGTTTTGTATATTTATCTTTAAAAAAAGCGGGAATCTCATGCGACAGTACAAAACAATATTTCAGACATATGGACATATTGTATAATCAAGTGGAGCAAAGCCACACCACATGCATCTTGATCTTCCATTGTTAAATTAATTTGATAAAACTTGTGCAACATTTTCACGCTAGAAGGCATGTTTTATGCATGAATGTAACTGATATGATATGCTGCAACGGCCCCTGTAAATACGAGATCAATGTAGCAAATTTTGACGCTCTCACCGCCGGAGCTGAAGGCAGACAGCATTGTCTCTAGGGTGGCCAGAGCGACCTGTGACGCTCTCACCGCCTTCGGTGTGAACGCACAGTTCTGAGTAGGGCGGGATGTCATCAATCCTACCGCTAAATGTGCATTTCATGTCAAATACGAAAGTGAAAGCATGCTAAAAGATTACCGAGAGCTGTTTATCCATTAGGAAAATTGACAGAAATGACCATCTGAAGATTTTTACATATTTTAATCTTGCAATATTTTGTATTAGTCCTGTTGTTTTGTTCATTTCTGCACTGACACCACGAAAGAAAGATCAACATTGACCTGTTTCATGATCTGACTGCAGTCTCGCTTCTTTTGTTATTTTCTCTCTATAATTTAAGCCTATAATGCAGAATTCTAGCCAACATTTTCATAATAGATTGATTAATTTAATAGAGTTTTACAAAACTTGACAACTGAAATTACACTCTGTATGAGAAAGTCTGACCTCTCTGATTTATATGTGGTGACAATGTCTCAGGGTGTCAAAATTAAAGCACATTTTCGCTTGTGTGTGTGTGTGTGTGTGTGTGTGTGTGTGTGTGTGTGTGTGTGTGTGTGTGTGTGTGTGTGTGTGTGTGTGTGTGTGTGTGTGTGTGTGTATGTATATATATTTTTTGTCCAAGTTTAGTTTCATCACAATTATAATTTTTAAAATGATCAGTTGTATTTAAAGAAAAATTATGCTGAATAAAAAATCTATACAATTATGTTTGACTTTTGACACATTATTTAAAATATGTGGCTAAATTTTGGCAGGGCAGGTAAAAATCTGAACCACTGGACTGATCAGGCTAGTAGAAAAAAATCCTTAGGTTTTATATATAATTTTATATACGATTTCATATATAATTGTTTTAATTTAAAATACTGTAGTTTTTTCTTAATTTGTCATGAAAGCTGACAACTTTTTGGAAAAAATGGCAACGATATTTAAGAGGTTTTAAGTTAACAGTGGCAATCGTGTAGAGTACTTTGTGATCATGCTTGGTCATTTATGGTGCTATTAAAACCAGCGCATCAAGCCTGAAGCTCTTTTATGAAATAGTAGCTAGTAAATCACGTTTTCAATTTTGCTCAGATAAATTTTCTTGGTAACATTTGTTTTGGAAAGCAATGTGCTGCGAACATCTGTCAAAACTTCTACATTGGTGCCAACAGGGTTTGACTCCCCCTTAATTAATATTCGATCCCTTTGAAGGCCGTCAAATGTAAGTGTGTCAGGGTCAACGCTTTAAATAGTGAGAAATAGTTTACTCTGATCTGTATTTTAAATATTAATATTAATAATCAACATACTAAAATAGTAAAAACAGTAAGGTGCTGTTTTGGTGACTGTCGCTTTAAATTCAAATGAGATTGTGCTCTTTTCAAAAGAGGGCGGAGCTACAAATGCCTGTATGTCAGCATAGTGGCAGATTCAAAACAGGACTAACATCCTATGCTAATGAGGGAGAGATGGTCACTAGTGGGCGGGGCTTTCCTCCTCTGATGACATCATTCAAAGGGTGAATGTCAATCAAAGTGTTTCAAGTCTGATTATAAACAATACAATTGATATGTGTACTATTAGAAGCGGGTTATATTCACACACTGCTGACACACATCTCTTATATATGAGTGATTTTTGCATAATAGGTGCCCTTTAAATGAAAGCGCTTCCATTTGCTTGAATAAATGTACTCCCATGCTCGATGCTTCACACCTGGATCGACCTTAACCTCGAATACACCTTTGTGGCTTTTGTTTGTGAGGGTGCTTGTAATTATCCATTGAAACACAGAGAACTTTGTCTTTTGAGAGGTGTTGTTGAGCAGGTGTCTATGTGTGTGTTTGTCTGTTCAGTTTAAACTCATGGGAAAGAGCAGCAGGTCCAACACCTTGTTTATACCTGGTTTTAAAGATGTGGTTTTGTCAATCTGATTACAGCAATGGTACAGTAAATACCAGTCTACAGTATGTGATGTACAGGTGAAGTCTGAATTATTAGCCCACCTGTATATTTTTTGAGATGCTAATGGTCTAATCTGATTCAATGATCTATGCTAAGCTAAGCTAAACTAAAAGTCCAATTTTGAACATTCCTTTAAACGTTCCCAATTTCTGTTTGACAGATAGAAGAATTGTTCAACACATTTCTAAACATAATAGTTTTAATAAACATTTCTAATAACTGATTTATTTTCTTTTTGCCATGATGACAGCACATAATATTAGACTAGATATTGTTCAAGATCATTCTATACAGCTAAAAGTGACATTTAAAGGCTTAACTAGGGTAATTAGGGTAAAGTTAGGGTAATTAGGCAAGTCATTGTATAACAGTGGTTTGTTCTGGAGACAATCAAAAACTAATATTGCTTAAGGGGCTAATAATATTGACCTAAAAATGGGTTTAAAAACATTAAAAACTGCTTTTATTCTAGCCGAAATAAAACAAATAAGACTTTCTCCAGAAGAAAAAATATTAGAGGAAATACTGTGAAAATTTCCTGAATCTGTTCAACATTATTTGGGAAATATTTGAAAAAGAACTCAAAATTTAAGGACAGAATAACAAAATAAATAATGAAATTTTAAACGTTACGTTAGATAACCCTGCTCCACCTCAGCGATTCTTTATCCACATGTGTGTGTGCGCAAACAAGCGCCGATAACACAGACTCCTCACGGCGGCACGGGTCTGGGGGCCGATCTGCTGTGTTTACCTCCTCCTTTGTCTTTTTTTTTCAGCCAGAATCATCGTCTGGTCTATTGTGCGAGTGCTGAGTAATTGCTGCATAATGTCATCTTTAGTGCGCGGAGGGTCATAAACGCTTTCATACAGTCATTAACACACGGCGGGCTTTTGTGGCCCTCATCCTTCAGGCTGGAGAAGGCCTGGCCAGATGACTATAGCCTTCCCAGCATGCCTCTGTCTCAGTCGGAGATGAGAATTTATTGGATTTGTTGACTGTATTACTAACTAGGGCTACACAGCGTATCGTTTCAGCATCGAAATTGCAAAAAAATGCTACAGCAATTTTATGTTTCTCGTCCAAAACATCGACAGATTCTTAAATCGAGAAGCTTTTTCTTGACCAGTTATACATATTGTCTTGTTGTTGAGTCAAAATTGAGAGATTTTTTTTGGGGGGCAAAATAATCCAAATTAAAACAAGATTGTTTTGCTTGCCTCGTTGGCAGATTATTTTGCATGTTTTAAGGAAAAACAAACTTTATTTTGATTATTTATTCTTAAAACAACACTTTATCTTTTGCTTGTCTATAAAATGCTTCTTGCTTGAAACATTTTTACATATTTGAACTAGAAACGAGACCAAAACAAGTTGATCATTTATGGCCTGGGCTATTTCAGCCAGGTTTAAATCATTTGGGCGCCAGATATTATGAAGTTTGGAGGTGTAAAATGTATTTATTTTTTTGGTTCAGTTTAAGTATCGTTACACCCCTTATAGATTCTAACACCTTGTTGATTTGGAGGAGTTCACCAGTTGTTCCTTTCCTACTACTGAGAAAGTCTGAAATTTATCCATTTAATGAATGAAGGAATTGCCCCGAGATAGCGTTGGAAAAACGTTTAGCTTAGCTTAGCATAGATCATTGAATCGGATTAGACCATTAGCATCTCACTGTAAAAATTCCCATTGGGAGTATAGTATATGACCTAGAAATTAGCCAGTTTTAATAGACGGTTTAGCTACAGATGAGTTGAGCTTTAATAAGGAAAAGTATCAAAACTTTTTTATTTGAGCGAGCTGGTCATGGTTTAATTCGATTCAATGATTTATGCTAAGCTAAAAGTGCTCAGAGATTGACTGAATGGATTCAAACATGTTAAAACTCGACTGTTTAACTCTAGAGGAGCTGTAAAATGAGATTATTTCCACACAAAAAAAGTGTTGTGTTGCTTTAATATGAAGAAGATTGTCTATTTGAGGGAGATGCTAATGGTCTAATCCAATTCAATGTTTTATGCTAAGCTAAGCTAAAAGTGCTCTGAGATTGACTGAATGTATTCAAACATGTTAAAACTCGACTGTTTAACTCTAGAGGAGCTGTAAAATGAGATTATTTCCACACAAAAAAAGTGTTGTGTTGCTTTAATATGAAGAAGATTGTCTATTTGAGGGAGATGCTAATGGTCTAATCCAACTCAATGTTTTATGCTAAGCTAAAAGTGCTCGGAGATTGACTGAATGCATTCAAACATGTTAAAACTCGACTGTTTAACTCTAGAGGAGCTGTAAAATGAGATTATTTCCACACAATAAAAGTGTTGTGTTGCTTTAATATGAAGAAGATTGTCTGCTTGAAGGAGATGCTAATGGTCTAATCCAATTCAATGTTTTATGCTAAGCTAAGCTAAAAGTGCTCTGAGATTGACTGAATGTATTCAAACATGTTAAAACTCGACTGTTTAACTCTAGAGGAGCTGTAAAATGAGATTATTTCCACACAAAAAAGTGTTGTGTTGCTTTAAAATGAAGAAGATTGTCTGAGAAAATAACTTGGTCCACGAAAATTAAAACAAACAAGACCATTAATAAAATGAACTAGCTTTTAGTCTTCTTCTCTGTGTATACGGCCATAGAAGCAGCATTAGCATTAGCCGTTATGCTTTTTAAGCTAATGATTTTAGGCCTGCCTTCAATAGGCTTTGGTCTCAGTCCCTGAGGGCCTGTCAGATTACCAATGATTCTTTGTTCTAGCTCACAGCTTTGCTAATTCATCACCTTGTGTGTTTGGTACATGTGCTCATCACAGCTGCGTAGCATGATATCTGAAGTGAACGACATCTGCTAGCCAGGGTTATTTTATTAAATATTAGCTAAAATTGAAATAAAACAAAATAAATTCACAATGAATTAAACGCTAAAGCTAAACTACTGAAACTAAGTTTAAATAAACTAGCTGAAATAAAATAACTATTAGCAAAAACTTTACAAACATCATGGGACGAAGTATTAGTTTGGATACAAGGCAAAATATCTGTGAGACTTCTCATGGGAAATTATTAAGTTTGGCCTAATACTTAAGGATAAAAATATCTTATATAATGAATAATTTTTTGTTATTATTAACATTTTATATTCATAAATATTATTTTTTCAAAATTCCCCCAAGACTAGTGGCATTTAGAGAAGAATTTGTGATGTATTTGAAGACATTACGAGAGATGAAAAGCCAAAAAGCAAGACATTTATATTCATCATTAGTGGATTTTGGTTTCATATTTGGAGAAATTCAACTCCCCTGCTACATATTTTTCTTTATAAATATAAATTCATATTTTTTTGTTATTATATTTATTTATATATGTTGTATTATTATTATTATTAATGAGGATGGAAAGAATGTGAATGCACTTAAAATCAGAATCAGAAAGAGCTTTATTGCCAGGTATGTTCACACATACGAGGAATTTGTTTTGGTGACAGAGCTTCTACAGTGCAACAGGATAACAGAGACAGAACAAAAAACAGATCATAAATATATTTTAAAAAAATAGAAGTAAGTAGTGAGTGCAAATATACAGATTGACAAGTGTATGAACGTGTTTATTACTATATACAACGTTATATGTGCAGCTGCTATGTGCAAATTGGCATGTAAAGTGTGTTGTTAAATAAGTGTATATGTGTATAAAAGTGTATAGCAGTAGTGATGTTGGCTCCACAATAATTATCATCAAGTGTTCATGAGATGGATTGCCTGAGGGAAGAAACTGTTTCTGTGTCGGGCTGTTCTGGTGCGCAGTGCTCTGTAGCGTCCACCAGAAGGTCAAAGTTCAAAGAGGCAGTGTGCTGGGTGTGAGGGGTCCAGAGTGATTTTGGCAGCCCTTCTGCTCGCTCTGGATAAGTACAGTTCTTGGGGAGTAGGAAGGGTTGTACCAGTGATTCGCTCAGCAGTCCGAACTATTCGCCGTAGTCTTTGGAGGTCGTATTTAGTAGCTGAGCTAAACCAGACAGTTATTGAGGTGCAGATGACTGATTCAATGATGGAGGTGTAGAACTGTTTCAGCAGCTCCTTTGGGAGGTTAAACTTCCTCAGCTGACGAAGAAAAAAAATTATTGTTATCTCAGTCTTTTGTGTATTTCCAAAAAGTATTTATGCCTTTGTGTTACTGTTTAAGCATTGTTAATAATAATAAAATAACTAAATAACCGTTTTCAGAATAAAATAGCACTCATACTGTGGTGGAAAATCGTTCCCAAGATAAAAATGAAATAATTTCAAATATTTAACAATAAATAAATATGTAAAACTAAACAAAGTTAGCAACGATCACTGAAAAATTAGCTAAAATAACAATTAGCAAAAATAAATGAACACATTCTGGGTTGATAAGCGATAATTCTGTGGTGGAAAAGCTGACCTGCGAATGTTTAGATAAATGCAGTAGATGCAAAAAAAAAAAAAATGCTGACTAGGCAACTACATGTACAGCATGATCTTTAAAGGAACGTTCAAACTTTTTGGACTTTTAGTTTAGCTTAGCTTAGCATAGATCATTGAATCGGATTAGACCATTAGCATCTCAAAAAAAATTCCTACCGAGCGTATAGTTACTTTCCATAATGACCTTTAAAATAGTAACTCTTTTTTTTGAATGAGATGCTAATGTTCTAATTCAATTCAATGATCTATGCTAAGCTAAGCTAAAACTGCTTCTGCCAGACTCGGAGATCGGCTGAATGGTTTAACAATGGTTTGCTTCCTTCAGACTCCATAAATCATGAAGGAGACCCAGATGGTGGTCAAACAGATTATAGGGTATTATATATGGAGAGGAGACCCCCGTGCACATGCTTTTTTTTTTATCATGTCCTGCTTATCATGACCTATTTCAGATCTGAGTGTTTATTTCTGGTTATAGGGATAGTGTAACATTTTAGTAGCTTGAAATAGGATATATAGAGAAAAAAAAATGGAAATGTACTCCCTATTTACTCTCTCTCTCTCTCTCTCTCTCGTTCACTCTCTGAAGTGGTTCCAAACCTTAACGGGTTACTTTCTGCGGTTGAACACTGAAGATTACATTTTGAATGTCCGAAATCGGTAACCATTGACTTCCATTGTAGGAAAAACAAATAGTTTGGAAGTCAAAGGCTACAACATTCTTCAAAATATCTTCTTTTTTTGTGTGTTTAACTGCAGAAAGGGTTTCATGAAGATATGCTTTTTTGACCTTTTTTTTGTTTATTTGAGCCTATCAAGAACAGATGGAAGTCATGGGTCGGGTGGATTTGTGACACTATCTGTTTGTATGATAATGTTCTGTGTTAAATCCGTGGTGTAATCCTCGTTTTTTTTAATCCCAGATGTTTGATCCTGTTGTTTTCAGTGCTGGGATGTTTACAGTTGGGATGTACATGTTTTTCAGAGGAACACCAAATACAACATGATGAAGTAACACATGATAAAGCCGTCACTTCCTTGCTACTCTGAGTTTTTGTCCGAGCCTGTCACGACATCGACATTTTGTTGTTTTGTTTCTTCAGAATTTCAGAGTGAAATTAATACAAAATCATGGCTGCCTAAGCATATTTTTATCTTGTCAGTCAAATTTCATTGAGTCAAGAAAACAGTTGTGAAGAACACGAGACTGATTCCTGTGACGCTCCAGAGACAGACGAGTCTTCGCTGAGGCCTGAACCGTACCGTACCACTTTTTCGGCACCCTTTCGAAAGGGTACCAAACACGAGAAAGGGTACCAAAAGGCGGAGCTAGACGCGCAACTGAACGCTATTGGTTTACAGAGATACGTCATTCGCTTATGCAACAATCCAGAATGAAAACAAAAAACCCGCCATGTTTGAAATACACAGCGAGAGATTTTAGTGGAATTATTTATACACATAATAACGAGCCATGGTCGATCTGGGCTCAAACAAACCTTGTCGTCGTCTTGAACAGCCACAAAGCCAAGAAGAAGAGCAGATTTACCCTGTGCCGCGTAGTTTTTTACGAGCCAGTCTGAGGCGCGAGCGGTTTCGCTTTCTTCCTTGCGCTCGCGCGCGTCTAACATTATATCTGAAATAACAAACTTCTATAGCTGATGATAATAACCTGCGCTTGATTATTGACGTGCTTTTGAAACCCGATCCTGTCAGACACTGACAAACGCGAGAGTGAAGCGTGAAGAAACAAAGGAGAAGCCGGAAAAAAAGGAGCACATTATTTATCAGCAGACATGAACAAAATGCCATGTATAACTAACTTATTATCTTCACATTTTGGACTAATATGAACTCAGAATGATGGAATTACTGTCTAACAGAGGCTACATGTGCTGCTGAAGATTACAGACACAGATGAGAGGTTTACACTGACTGTAGGCTATAATTTGTGTTGTTTTGCACCTAAATACTGACGAAATGTCTGCTATGTGTAGTTCTTCTGTAGTTGGGAACATATCGGAGACTGTAAGGGGCTGTATGTGTTTATATATGTTCATTTATTTGGTTATTTAATATAATTACAGACGTTACAGTAGGCTGTTTCGCACTGTCATTGATCTGCAGTTATAATCAACTCATGTTCATAGTAAAGTCAGTAATAAACATTTCTACACAAGTATTTATGTGTGTAAAGCATCTGTTTTGTGAGAGCTTCTCATATGATATGTAAGTGACCCGTACAGCTTTACTGTAGACATTTCCTCCAGTGAGAATGACGTCGACTGAAACTTTCTGTCAGACACCACACCCACCAAAAAGGTACCCTTATTAGTGGAAACGCAAGCCTGATAAAGGTGACCCGTACCAAACCGTACCGTACCGTACCAGTCAGTGGAAACGAGCCAATAGATGTACACACAAGTCCAAAGTTCCAGATCACCAGTTAACTTTACATAAATTAAGAGTCTTATTAGAGGAGATTTAAACCATATTAGTAAATCCAGTGTTTTTAAATGCTACTTATTTTGCATATATATATATATATATTTTTTTTTTTTTTTGTAACCAACACATGCTCTATCAGTAACATTGTTAAATTACAGTACATTCAAGGGGGAACTCTGGTTCCCAGTGAGAGTATTGTGGTTTGAACAGTAAGGGGCGTATCATGTTTTGTTCGGTTTGATTATCGTTACACCCCTAGAAGAATCTAGCATAGACCTTGTTGATTTGGAGGAGTTCACCAGTTTATACTACTGCTGAGAAAGTCTGTAATATATTCATTAATGGTCTACATTGCTATAATTCCGGCTCTGACACCTACAAAAGGAGAATGTCAATCAAAGTGTGTCTGCAGACTGTTTTTATCAAGGGTGATTATAAATGAAATAGGATTAATACATTTTTACCAATAGAAGCTGGTTATGTTCACACACTGCTGCCACACAACTGTGTTCAGTCCCCTTATAATGTAAATGATAATATGCCCCCTTTAAATGGTCTAAACAAGCCAAATACACATTTTATTCAATGTAACTTTCAAAATAATTAATAAATAAATGATACGGAGGTCAGCAGTTAACTGTACTTAAATGAGGAATCTTATTAAAAGATGATTCATATTAGTAAGACCAATGTTATTAAACCATACTTATTCTGCATCTATATAGACTAGCAGCCAACATGTGCTTTATCAATAAGATTGTTAAATTACAGTACATTCCAGGGGGAACATTAGTTCGGGGATCATGTATTTTTGGTTTGTTTTGAACATTGTTACACTCCTTATAGAATCTACCATAGACCGTGTTGATTTGGAGGAGTTCACCAGTTTAGACCATTTTTCCTTTGCTACTGCTGTCTGAAATGTGACCATTAATGACCTACAGTGCTCTAATTGGGAGATGGTGCTTATTTTATCTCTGATATCTTCAATCTTGTATGTAAAGAAGATCATAAAATCATAATTTCATAGCTTGATTGGCCACTGTATCAAGCAAAACCCTGGGATTGTAATTGTTTACTTCTACTTGAAGGCATTGTTCAGCCTAAAAAATTTACATTCTGTCATCATTTACTCGTCCTGTACTTGTTGCAAACCTTTTTGAATTTCTATCTACTGTTGAACACAGAAGAAGAAGATGTTTTGAAAAATGCTGAAAGCTTGTAAGCACTGACATCCTTCCTATTATGGAAGTTCAATTCAATTCAATTCCCCTCTATTTGTATAGCGCTTTTACAATGTAGATTGTGTCAAAGCAGCTTCACATTAAAGGTCATAGTAAATAGGAACAGTGTAGTTCAGTTTGTAGTGTTTAAGTTCAGTTCAGTTGAGCTCAGTTCAGTGTGGTTTAATAATCACTACTGAGAGTCCAAATACTGAAGAGCAAATCCAACGATGCGCAGCTCTACAGATCCTGAACCATGCAAGCCAGTGCCGACAGCGGAGAGGGAAAAAAACTTCACTAAATGTCGAAAGTGAAGAAAAAAAACCTTGAGAGAAACCAGGCTCAGTTGGGCACGACCATTTTAATTTCTCCGCTGGTCAAACGTCTTGTGCAGAGCTGCAGTCTCAGTGGCGGAGGCTGGAAGCTGGCCTCAGCGAAGACTCGTCTGTCTCTGGAGCGTCACAGGAATCAGTCTCATGTTCTCCACTTTTCCATGACCATCACAGTAGCTGCTCAGGATACGGCCTGGTCCAGGATATGGAAACCTTGGGATCATCTCGCCGTTGGTCTTGGATCGAATCAGTGACTCTGCATAGTCTGAGGGCCTCGGGAAGAGTATCCCCAGGTGGAAATGGAGAATAACGAAAATAATTAGCGTAGCTGCTGTTCATAGTGTATATAAACAAGATGCAGAAACCTGTATGGAAGCCTCCTAAGTGGTGCACTAAGTGTATGCTTTACATAACAGATAGGTCTTTAATCTAGTTTTGAATTGGGAGAGTGTGTCTGAGCCTCGGACGTTATCAGGAAGGCTATTCCAGAGTTTAGGAGCTATAAATGAGAAGGCTCGACCTCCTTTACTTGACTTTGCTATTCTAGGTACTACCAGAAGCCCTGAGTTTTGAGATCTTGAAGAGCAGGTTGGATTGTAGCGAGACAGAAGATTGGTTAGATAAACAGGAGCTAGATTATTTAAAGCTTTATATGTAAGAACCAATATTTTAAATTCAATACAAACTTAACAGGCAGCCAGTGTAAGTGGAAGTCAAGTTTTCATCTTTCTCCAAGACATCCTCTTTAGTGTTCAATAGAATAATGAAGCTCAAAGGTTCGGAACCACTTTAAGGTGAGTGAATAGTGAGTACATTTTAATTTTTGGGTGAACTATCCCTTTAAACACTTCCGAAAATCTGTTGGAAACGTAATAAATAGAAATATTAGCTCACTGAAAAAAAAATTATGGATTGGATTTACTAAACTTTATTATGGTTGGTGGTAGCAAACAATTTATATGGGCTGAATTTAAACAAACAAAATAAATTTAGTAATGTTAACAACTTAATTTGCTTGTTTAAATTCAGCCCATGTAAATAGTTTCAACCACTTGCCTTAAAATAATTGTAAATCCAATGAACCATGTTTTAAATACACAAGCTCAACAATACGCATGACAGAAATCCACAATATTGTTGATGCATTGGCAACAGCCGAGGTGTTATTTACAGTCTTCGCAGTGTAAGTGTTAGGGTTGAACTTCTTGGGTTTCGTGCTCTCGGCGTTCAGTAATTCAGCACACAAAGCACATTGTGCTCCAGACAAAGCATATTTATCCTCCTCACAGAGAATAAACCGAGATGAAGTGCCATTGTGAATGATTTAATTCACTGGATTATCCTGAAATAAGCATTACCTCATGGTTATTTAATCCAATAAACCTTTTTTTCCTTTTTAATTTCCTTATAGCTTTTTATTATCGTACCACCTACCACTAACATCCAAATGCTTTCTTACTTAGTTTTTGTCGTTCTTCTAGTCCAAATATCTAAAAAATACTGAAATCAGGAAGCTTTTTCTAGTTTTCTAGTGAGGTTTTCTTTAAAACCTGAAATAATTTGCCAATGTCCATTTATTTACGCTTGTGAATTGCTTTATGTGATGTTGATCACTGCTCTGTAGACTTGATGTTGAAACTTCAACTTTACAGTTTAACAAAGTGACTTTTACTGACATTTTAGTAGCTTGAAATAGGATATATAGAGAAATAAAATGACCGCAAATGTGCTGGCAGTTTATTATGAGGCTTTTGTAGCATAATATACACCACCAAGCCACTTTACATTACATTACAACCCAGACAAACTATTAAAAATGTTCATAGAGTAACTTTTTTCTATCTTTTCAAGGTTAAATGTTGTTGGAGGAAAGATCAAGGTCTCATAATCAGGGTGTCTGTGGAGTCTTAAAGTCTTAAATTCACTGAAATTTTGTCTAGTAGTGTGTGATTGTTTGAGAAGTGTAAGTGCTCTGAATTGGGCTTAGGCACGGTTTAGTTGGCCGGCCCTGGCCTTGTTGGAAAAGGTGTGCCAGAACACGGTTCTCTTAGGCTTTGGTGTGGTAGGCTTGTAGTGTGAGTGCAAAGTGCGCCTGAGCCCAAACTGAAGATGCGACGTGACTTTTAGGGGACTGCTTCATAATGATTTATTAATCATTCCTAATTTTCAGTGAACGCAAACTGTCGTAGTTTATTAAAGACGCAAACCCCTCACTGCACGACAGCTGCACCTTCAGCAAACCTCCTAATTCCTGCAGCATGAGGACTTTATGATTGTTTATGAGCGTTAAAAGTGGCTGATCTGTTCGGTGAAATATTTGACTGCGTGTCACTGCATCCCAAATGACTAAAACCATATAACTAAAGAAATCTCCACTGTGCTGAGCGAGAGCGCTTCTTACTGAACAGCACATCATCGATGATGTAAGCGTGCTCATGCATCCCATCGGGGAGACGGGAGGGGGGACAAGAGTGCTTCGGCCCGGTTCAAGGCAACTGTACATAGTTGTGAGTACGCCCTAAAATAATTGTAAACAGGTTTTAATTTTCCTTTGTTCATAAAAAGCTACCCAATCAGGCATCCAATCACCAACAATCCATCTCAATAGAACTTTTAACAAAACTCTATTTATAACTCTACTTACCAATATGGTTTGATTATCGTCCTCACGATAATGTTTGTTTAAAGGTTATTATGTGTATTTATAGTCCATATTTGGTACATTTGGTTAATTATAGTTTTTAAAGATTTGTATGTGGAATGTGAATGCATACAACTAGGGTTTCCTTGTTTTAACAATTTAATTAAAACTTGTGGCTAAGAAATAACTTCTAATATACAATATACAAGTTGTAGGAACAGCAAATAATAATTTGACTTCTAGTTGATGATTTGGTATCAGAAGTGGCTTATATGAAAGGTAAAGGCCTCTAGATTACAGTGATTTGAGCACAATAAAATATGATCATGTCTTGATTATTAATGATTTGATTAGGACAGTAAGGTCTGACTCTGCTTAGACTAAAGTCTCATCACTGAACCTTCAATAATGTCCAGTATAGAATATGTGCTCATGCTGCAGTGGAAACAGAATGAATATTGTGTCTGACTCCATCATGAGCTTGGAGGACTGCATCCATACATCTCTGCAATGACTCTGATTAATAAAGTCATCTGGAATGGCAAAGAAAGCCTTCTTGCAGGACTCCCAGAGTTCATCAAGAGTCTTTAGATACATCTTCAACGCATCTTACCCCGGACATGCTCAATAATGTTCATATCTGGTGACTGGGCTGGCCAGTCCTGGAGCACGTTGACCTTCTTTGCTTTCAGAAGCTTTGATGTGGAGGCTGTGTGTGAGAAAAATCGACCTTCTGCCACTTTTCCGAATGATCAACTAGAAGTGAAGAACGTGCCGTAAAAAAAAACGTGCTGTATAAGTCTGAAATTGAATGCATAATGTAATTCAAAAGCATAAATAAACGAACTTAAAATAAAAACATGAATCTTAAAATAGGGAAAACTGCTGATTTACGAATATTCTAGAATATTTCAAGACAATTGTGACACTGAAGACTAACCATGATTAAATTCAGCAAATTAACCCTAACATTCAATAAAATCACAGCAGTAAAACTTCGCAATTTCACAGCTTTTACAGTATTTTCTATTAAATAAACGCAGAATAAGCTCATAGTAAAACATTACGAGCATCTCATTGATTCTAAACCAGTCAGTGTGTGTGTAGGAGTCACAGATGATTCTATTAGAGGAGTCACTGTAGTGGTTTTTCATTCATTAGTAGCCGGTTTATGAGACGCTCCTCAGTATCAGGCATCCTCCGGCAGCAGGGCAAACTATTGAGATTGTCTGGTTTGGGTCGATGTTGAAGGGGACGTGTTAAAACCCTTTGTGACAGACTGTGAAATTCTGTCTCTGTGCGCCAGTTGTCTGTCGGGTCTGCCACTCGCCTGCTAAATGTTTAATTGGCTCGCTAAAGAGAAGCGTCTTAAGAGCATGTCAGCTGGATTATCTACGATCAGTTCAGATGAATGGCCATTTTAATCCAGTTAAATACATTTTTTTAGCGTCGTTCTGTCCTTTCATTTGCTCTTCATCATTCTGATAAAGCGTTCTGGCATTGAATGTCTTTCTAAAACCTCAGTATTATACGTGCTGTAGTTATATTCACAGTTATAAGTGAGAAGTCATCATTATGAGGAGTTTTATTAATAGACAATTAAACCATATTAGTAAATCCAGTGTTATTAATCAGTACTGATTTTGCATATACATCACATTTTTAACCTCGACTAGCAGCAGACATGCTCCATCAGTAACAGTAGTGGGTGTATCATGTTTTCCTGGTTTATTTTGAACATCCTTACACTCCTAATAGAATTTAACATAGACCTTGTTGATTTGGAGGAGCTCACCAATTCTTATTATTAAACTAGTTTTTTTTAAGAGTCTTTCTGTCTTTTTATAGGCTCTTCGTCTGTTTTATTAATTTAATTTCATTTTCTTTTCAGCTTAGTCCCTTTGTTAATCCGGGGTCGCCACAGCGGAATGAACCGCCAACTTATCCAGCATGTTTTTATGCAGCGGATGCCCTTCCAGCCGCAACCCATCTCTGGGAAATGTCTGTTTCATATTGTAACGTTTTAATTTTAAATATTGTAGCGTGTTATTATTTTTATTTTAAAGTACTTTTTTTGTCGTCTTAACTTACGTTAATAAAACGGACTTAAAATATGAAGTAGGCATGTGCCGGTATCACATTTTCATGCTGCGATTAATTGATTGAGCTTTTATCACGGTATACGGTATTATCACGATATTGTAATTTTACTAGAGAAACAGGTAAAAAAACACAAAAAACTTCAGTTTCGTCAACTTAGTAACTTTAATAACTTTTTAATTAACTAAAAGTACTTCAAACATTTAAATACAAATAAATATAAATAAAACAATACACAATATAAAAGTAAACTTGAGCAATTATATCAAAGTGAATGTGCAAAGGGAAACCGTCTTCGATCAGCAATCCCTCTGCATTTTTTTGGAACCCAAAATATTTCCAAACCTCTGACTTTACCGTTTTTGAAGGGGGATGAATTGTCGGCAGCGTTCCTCCTTCCGCCATGCTTCTTCTTCGTGTGAGGATTAGAGAGCGGTGGCAGCGGCGGCGTGCACACAGTGCTTCTACATATATACATTTATTCATATATATTTATTTATATTTATATTTATATTTATATTTATATGTTTACATCAGAGTGCGCATCAGTTCTGCGCAGCATATACGCAGTGTTTCTTCAAGCGGTTGATGGAAAATAAGCTAAGGCGCGTTCTAAGAATATAAATTCGTATCTATTATTTTTCACGGTATTTTGAAGTGCCCGCGATAACAATATCGTGCATATTCGTTACCGTGATTTATCGCATTACCGAATACCGGCACAATAATATGAAGTTAAGCTTTGTATAGCTGAGAAGAAATGTAGCTGAAACCTGATGAACATATTCAAATGAGGTAAAGTCACATAAAGCGTATTGTTCGTAGTGTATTTTGGGTTATTGTGTCGTGTTATTTTTCAAGTTAATCGGCTTGCTAAAGAGAAACATTGTAAGAGCATGTTCAGCTGCATTATGTAGGATTATTTCAGATGAAGAGGCATTTTAATTCAGTTTAAAAAATCATTGTTAGTTCAGTTTACTGAGGAATTTGTTGTAATGTATATATTTTTGTGCATTCGTTCAATTTGCTCTTCATCTTTCTGTCTGCTGTTTTATTTATCAATGTAGTCTATAATTTTCTGTTACACTGCAAAAAAAATTACATTTTTATTTTATTTGATTATAATTCTATTTTCATCTTAACTTTTTTAAATAGTCATCTCAACTTACGTCAATAAGTTTGACTTAAAAATATTAAGTTATTGATAATTTAGCAATCTGTCTATATTTAATGTGAATATAAGTGTTTTCTTCTGTTCTTTCTCTTTTCAAAAAAAATGGAGAGAATTTAAAAAATATTTATGAAGTTATACAAAGAAATGTTGCTGAAACCTGATTAACGCATTCAAATAAGTTAAAGTCTATTTAGCGTTCTGTAATTCTGTTTTCCTACATGTAATGCGCATGCGCTATAGGGGAATTGGATAAGCTAAAATTGGCCGTAGTGTATATGTGTGAATGAGTGTATGGGTGTTTCCCAGTGATGGGTTGCAGCTGGAAGGGCTACATAAAAAGTGCTGGATAGGTTGGTGGTTCATTCCGCTGTGGAGACCCCAGATTAATAAAGGGACTAAGCTGAAAAGAAAATGATTGATTATTGATTTTATTTATATTTATATTTATATTTATATTTATATATTTATATATATATATTTATATTTATACTTATTTAAATATATTTATATTTATTTTTATTTATATTTATATTTTTATTTATATTTATTTATATTTATTTATATTTATATTTATATTTTTATTTATATATATTTAGATATATTTAGATTTATTTATTTATATATTTAGATTTAGATTTGTATATATTTATATTTATATTTATATATTTATTTATATTTATTTATATATATATATTTATATTTTTATTTATATATATTTAGATATATTTAGATTTATTTATTTATATATTTAGATTTAGATTTGTATATATTTATATTTATATATTTATTTATATTTATTTATATATATATATATATATATATATATATATATATATATATATATTTATATATATTTTTATATTTATTTATTTATATATATTTATATTTATATTTATTTATTTATTTATATATTTATATTTATATATTTATTTATATATATATATATTTATATTTATACTTATTTATATATTTATTTATATTTATATATATATTTCTATTTATTTATTTATATATATAAGTTGTAGATTTTTGTGGGAAAACCACTTGTTTGGTTTTCAGTGATGAATAGAAAGTTAAACATTTTATATAAATCCTATATATATATATATATATATATATATATATATATATATATATATATATATATATATATATATATATATATATATATATATATATATATATAGGAAAAGAATAAGTGACCTTGTAGTGACCTGTAGTGTAGTTATTGTCCTAAAACAATATTACATTACTTTCTAAAAACAGAAATTCACATTCAATCAAAACAAAGAAAAGGCTCAAATCACCCTTTTTTGTGTGTGTGTATTTGACCCAGGCTCTGTTTATTTTCAATTGAGCTCTTATCTCATCATCCTGCGTTTGTTGTGTCCGTCAGACATGCAGATGCCGTCTTTAGCGTGCCGCAGATAAGCTTTGAGATTACCACAATTATTTTCTGCACATGAATGAGTATACAAAGCTTATCTTCCTGACACAGATGACTAACTGAGAAGAGTCTGAATGATGTTGAAGACAGCAGAGAACAAATAAACCGTGTGCCTCTGTCTCCTCTTTGATGCTGTAAAGAAACTAATTACAAATACTCAAAGTAGGAGATGTTGGAAACCGGTAACCATCGACTTCCATAGTAGAAATATTTTGAAGAATGTTGGAAACTGGTAACCATTGACTTCCACAGTAGGAATATTTTAAAGAATGTTGGAAACTGGTAACCATTGACTTCCATAGTAGGAATAATTTAAAGAATGTTGGAAACCGGTAACCATTCACTTCCATAGTAGGACTATTTTGAAGAATGTTGAAAACCGGTAACCATTGACTTCCATTGTAGGAATATTTCAAAGAATGTTGAAAACCGGTAACCATTGACTTCCATTGTAGGAATATTTCAAAGAATGTTGGAAACCGGTAACCATTGACTTACATAGTAGGAATATTTTGAGGAATGTTGAAAACTAGTAACCATTGGCTTCCATAGTTGGAATATTTCAAAGAATGTTGGAAACCGGTAACCATTGGCTTCCATAGTTGGAATATTTCAAAGAATGTTGGAAACTGGTAACCATTGACTTTCATAGTAGGTCTATTTCGAAGAATGTTGGAAACCGGTAACCATTTGCTTCCATAGTAGGACTATTTCGAAGAATGTTGGAAACCGGTAACCATTGACTTCCATAGTTGGACTATTTTGAAGAATATTGGAAACCGGTAGCCATTGACTTACATAATAGGAATAATTTAAAGAATGTTGGAAACCGGTAACCATTGACTTCCATAGTAGGACTATTTTGAAGAATATTGGAAACCGGTAACCATTGACTTCCATTGTAGGAATATTTCAAAGAATGTTGGAAACTAGCAACCATTGATTTCCATAGGAAGACTATTTCAAAGAATGTAGGAAACCGGTAACCATTGACTTCCATTGTAGGAATATTTTGAAGAATGTTGGAAACCAGTAACTATTGACTTAGGCGTTAAACGCAACACTTGAGATACTGTTTAGATGTTGATGAAGATGAAAGATACTGTGAGATGACAGAATATGCCAAATGGCCTTAAACAATCACTAAATGCACTACAGAATGTTGCGTTTACACACAAATCGTGTGTATTCTGTCAGTGCTGCAGGAGATTTGTTAGTAGTGCCTCTTGCTGGACATTCCCTAGCTTGTTAGTCAGGGGTCAAAGGTCATACCCTGAGCGTTAACATATTGGCACAGTTAGATTTTTGCCTCTGCTCCATCCATGCTGGAGGTTTACTGACATTTAAATCACCTCTGTTAAATTGCCCAGCACTACTTGTACTACATTTTTGGCAAGTAAAGGTAGTTTTACATGAGTATGATTTTTCACGGCTCCTCTTACATGCACAGATACGCCTGTTTTTAATTTCTGCCAGTGTTCAGCAATGGAAAATTTCCATAAGTGTGCAACAAGACCCCAGCAGAGCCTCAGAACACTGCAGGTAATGAAAGGCAGAACGGCCAGCGCTGTGCGTGACTTCACCACATTTTTCTTTTCCACACAGGGATGCATGAGCAAAATCTATCTGGTGGTATATGCACAACACGGGTCAGCTTTACCTCATGGTGTATAGAGTGACTGATTTTTAAGCACATCCTTTTTAGGTTCATCAGAATTTTGGAAACAGCTAACCATTGACTTCTGTAGAGTAACCATTGACTTCCATAGTAGGAATGTTTTGAAGAATGTTGGAAACCGGTAACCATTGACTTACATTGTAGGAATATTGTAAAGAATGTTGGAAACCGGTAACTATTGACTTCCATTGTAGGAATATTGTAAAGAATGTTGGAAACCGGTAACCATTGACTTCCGTAATAGGACTGTTTTAAAGAATGTTGGAAACCGGTAACCATTGACTTACATTGTAGGAATATTGTAAAGAATGTTGGAAACCGGTAACTATTGACTTCCATTGTAGGAATATTGTAAAGAATGTTGGAAACCGGTAACCATTGACTTCCATTGTAGGAATATTGTAAAGAGTGTTGGAAACCGGTAACCATTGACTTCCATTGTAGGAATATTGTAAAGAGTGTTGGAAACCGGTAACCATTGACTTCCATTGTAGGAATATTGTAAAGAGTGTTGGAAACCGGTAACCATTGACTTCCATTGTAGGAATATTGTAAAGAGTGTTGGAAACTGGTAACCATTGACTTCCATAGTAGAAATATTTTGAAAAATGTTGGAAACCGGTAACCATTGACTTCCATAATAGGACTGTTTTGAAGAATGTTGGAAACCGGTAACCATTGACTTCCATAATAGGACTGTTTTGAAGAATGTTGGAAACCGGTAACCATTGACTTCCGTAATAGGACTGTTTTAAAGAATGTTGGAAACCGGTAACTATTGACTTCAGTAATAGGACTGTTTTAAAGAATGTTGGAAACCGGTAACCATTGACTTCCGTAATAGGACTGTTTTAAAGAATGTTAGAAACCGGTAACCATTGACTTCCATAATAGGACTGTTTTAAGGAATGTTGGAAACCGGTAACCATTGACTTTTGTAATAGGACTGTTTTAAAGAATGTAGGAAACCGGTAACCATTGACTTCCATTGTAGGAATATTGTAAAGAATGTTGGAAACCGGTAACCATTGGCTTCCATAGTAGAAATATTTTGAAAAATGTTGGAAACCGGTAACCATTGGCTTTCATAGTAGGAATATTTTGAAAAATGTTGGAAACCGGTAACCATTGACTTCCATAGTAGGACTATTTCAAAGAATGTTGGAAACTAGTAACCATTGACTTCCATAGTAGGACTATTTCAAAGAATGTTCGAAACTAGTAACCATTGACTTCCATAGTAGGACTATTTCGAACAATGCTGGAAACCGGTAACCATTGAAATTTTTTTTAGGTTCATTTTAGGTCAGAAAGATAAAATAACACAGTAAATACATTATAAATAATATTGATACATTTACATAACATATCAGCGAACTGCCTTGAGCTTAATAGAGTTTTGCAGGGATTTTTCTGGCTTTCTTCATTCTCTGAGCGTGCCAGCCATTGTCTTCACTGCGACATAACACTGCGAACTTTGAATGAGGAGGAAAAAAATGCACAAGAATAGGAGCGATGATGTCAGCTGGAGGGAATGTAAGCCCCGCAGCGCATGCAGGTCGCTATAATGAAGAATGAATGAGTGAATGTCTTTAACAGGTACGGCAAGACATTCTGCACTGCAGAGACGGCTGTGAAACTATCAACCCAGGCTCATTGGAGATATGTGCCCAGGACTATATTTTTCAGAACTGACAAATATGTACCCTGGACTACTTCCTCTTGCAGTGTTTGTTTTCACCCATAGTGTCATTTGTTCATTAAAAGTTTGTTTATAAGTATATAGATGGCCTCAAATCTAAGAGTCGAGGAC
>NC_079437.1:60301305-60343805 GCF_903798145.1 Danio aesculapii | reverse complement strand
GCCAACTTTGGTACTGTATCTGATCGCAGTGGCTGCCCAAAACCAGGTGCATAATACAGTTATGCACCACCACAGTACAGTTATCCTATCCCGGTTCTCAACAGTGTTATTCTGAGACCTCACCTCCGAACACCCCCTCCACTGGCAGGAATGCTTCTGGATCAAAACACATGCAAGCACAGGTTGCCAGATTGACAACATCAACAGTAGCGAGTCTGACGATCGAGCCTAAAGACTGATTTAAGTCATGTGGCACGCGATAGAAGGAATATTTTACATACTAAAGGGGTTTTTGTCCTTACCAACACCTCAAATTAATATACTAGAAGCAGCTTCTATTTCTCACAGGTGAACAACAGGAATTGACAATGATCACCTGAGGTAATCACATGCTTTATTCAGTGTTAAATGCTAATAATGTGAGCTTGAATGGCATTTTACATCACATTTATTGCCATATACTGAAAGCAGAAGCAGATAGTTCACCTCAGATCTGGAAAATACAATAAACCGTCTGAGATTGAATCAGAACTGAGACTCAGTGCAAACCAACACACATCAGTGATTCAGCATCTGCATTTAATCATGTTAAAGAGATTTAATATGTATTCATTAGACTATAAACCTTACAATTTCACTGGAGTGCAGTGAGTGCACTATTCTGTGCTTCTGAATGGCTGTATTTAAATGACTGTCGTGTTTCGTCTGGTGCAAACGGCCAAATTGCTCACGTAGCGTGTTGTTAGGACACAGGGTTTCAATGGAACCTGCTCACCTAATGTTTATGTTCGTAATATTTATATTATTTGCTAATTAATAACCTCATGTGGAACTCGGAATCCACCATTTTGGGTCTGCTACTGTCCACCGGAGGTCGCATTTCAGTCACCCTTTGAGAGCCTTCATGTCCAGTAAGGCAACCCGGTGCTGAAAAATAATTGACTAAACTGACATTGGGCGGGTTAAATAACCAAAACAAAGACAGCGTTCTGGCACGGGAAACACATTTTTAAAGCAGAATATCTGACTTCAGCATCGAACAACATTCACTTGGCATGTTTCTGAAATATCTGCAAACATATTATGATATTTTTTATGCTTTAGAAGAGTCAAAATCTTACAAACAGCACCTTTAAATCTTCTGTTTATTCAGCAACCGCTATTTTACACTATTTTTTTGTGCACGCTTTAAAAATGCATGTGTTATCTTGGCATTTCCATAATACAATACTCCAAAATGCCCATCAAAATAGTTGGATGGAAACATAGCTAAGTGTTTTGTTTGGATTCCTCTGTGAAATATGAACACACATGCTATTTCTGAGGTATTCTCACACACCGCTAATGCAATTGTTGAGATCTGTTGGTTGTAGATGGAAAACCCGTGTCTGAAACAGATGTTTCCCTCTTGTTGAATAATCTCCTTGTACTGTTGTTGTTTTTCAGACATAATAGGAAGCGGCAGGAGGAAATTAGCGCTTGTTTTAATCCTAGGTGAAATCCCCCTCATGGGCACTGGCACAGCCTTGCACCTGTGATCTGGATGGTGGGTCGTGCCATTATAAAACCCGATGAAAAGCAAAGTCCTTGGCTGTTTCAACTTGTTTATGTGACGTCTTTATTCAGAAAAGCAGCTGTAACACTTTCACGTAATTGAGAATGACAGCCTCTTATTTTTCTGGGCTGCACTTTACAGTTCTGGTTTGGTTTTATTACTAGCTTCGCAACCTGTTTGCTCTTTACTCATCAAATTGTAGTTTTGGAGCTTTGGCGCACATATAATTAAAGCGTCCTCTTGTCATGAGAGCTGCTGAGATGTTGTTTCTGTCTTTTGTTTGGAATGGGAAGACGATGTCCTTCACTCAGTGCTGTTTTTCTCAAGAGATGCTTGGGTTTATTCTTTGGAGACGTGCAGAAACGCCTCATCAGGATTGATCCGTGCTGATTTTTTTCGTGGGGAAAAACTGCTAAATGGATTTAACAGTGGTACAATGTGTTAAATAAAGAAGCTGAAATCAGTTTTTGTGTTGTTTTTAATGAATAGTAGAGGTTTCTGGAAAAAAAGCACCTGTCTGAATACTTGAACACAAAGTACGGCCCATTTTTATCCATTTCTCAGTAAATATCGGTCATATATTTGGGTGCGTTTGAATAAAACAGATTCATTAAACGAATATATTTATTAAAATAATACTTTAGTCACAATACAGCTTTAGAAATAGAAAGATTATACTTTTACATTCATGCAAAATATTGGAAAAAAATATAAACTACAAAATTTTATAATATTTTTAGTTTTTCTTGAATTATTATTATTTTTTCACAAATTTTGTACCGTTTTCGTAAGTTATTTTGTTAGATTGGCTCCAGATTTGGCTTCAGTATGGACTAATCTAATGTACAGTATATGCACATGGATAATATCATAAAGCTTCCTTTAGAAAATATTCGTTTATTTATTTTTTAAGATTTATTTTTGGCCTTTTTGCCTTTATTAGGTAGGACAGTCTTTAGACAGGAAGCGAAGTTGGAGAGAGAGAGAGAGGGGGGGGGGGGAGGATGGTAGGGTAGGGAAATGTCCTTGAGCTGGGATTCGAACTCGGGACGCCCTGTCGTGCTACTGCACTATATGTCGACTCGCTAATCACTAGGCTATTGCGCCGACGAGTAATATTCATTTAAATGAGAGATTTCTGAGATGTGTACTCGTATATGTTGATCACTGTATATTAAGGTAGGTCATTTTATAGGTCATTAGTGTAATTCAGTATTGTTAGTTGCCACTGTTGCCACTGGCTTGCTTGGTTTGGGACTTGTGGAGCTCCGCATCGATGGATTTGCTCTTCAATGTTTGGACTTTCTGCAGTGTAAATTAAACCACACTGAACTGAACTAAACTGAACTTCAACTCTGAAAACTGAACTGACAGTTTCAGTTTACTAGAACTTTTGTGTTGAGCTGCTTTGACACAATAAACATTGTAAAAGCGCGAGAGATGCATGTCACTGACGAGAAGATGACGGATGTTTACTGTATGATGACCGAAATGGCCTTAAACACCCAGCAGGCACAAGACTCCAACATAACGTCAGATTAATGTTGTACCCTAACGTTGTGGGAACGTTGCATTTTCTTTGGAAATGAACACTGGGTTGACATCAGAACCCAACGTCAGGCTGACGTCAACGTCCAACCTAAAATCAACCAAATATCAACGTCTAATGGTGTTACAGCTTGACGCTGTGTGGGTGTTACCATTATGACATCTATCAGATGTTGCCATACCAGACGAATAAATGTCAGTATTTGACGTCAGTATGACGTTGGATTTTGGTCACTTTTTTCGAACGCAACCTAAAATCAACCAAATATCAACGTCATTTGACATCATTATTGAACATCAAAATAACGTTGTCCTTAGACGCTGGCTAGACATTAAAGTTTGGTCACCTGACATCACAACCTAAATCTAACCTAATATTAACGTCTTATGACGTTGTGTGCCTGCTGGCCAATAGCTAAATGCACTACAGATTGTTACGTTTACACACATTCACAAAGTACATGTAAGCGCATCAGCTTTTTACAGCGTAATACTCACTACTCACTACTCTTAAGTACTTTTGAAAGCTCTACTTTTACTCATACTTTATATTTAATATTGACAACAGATACTTTTACTCTACTTGCACTACATTTTTGGGCAAGTAATGGTACTTTTACTTGAGCATGATTTTTCAGTGCTCTTTCCACCACTGCATACAGCTTCCTTGAGTATGTGTAAGAAAACAGCAGCACATGCTGAACAAATAGAGGGATGGCACTGGCCTCCACAAAAATATGCTTGGCCACACTTGTGCCTTGATCAAAGTATATCTGTGGAGCGGGAGCAATTTAGATCCATTTAATATCTCAGGAAGGCGGCACGGTGCCTCAGTGGTGAGCACTGTCGCCTCACAGTAAGAAGGTTTTTGATTTGAGTCCCGGCTGGGTCAGTTGGCATTTCTGTGTGGAGTTTGCATGTTCTCCCTGTGTTGGCGTGGGTTTCCTCCGGGTGCTCCGGTTTCCCCCACAGTCCAAACACATGCGCTATTGGGGAATTGGATGAACTAAATTGGCCGTAGTGTATGTATGTGTGTGTATGGGCGTTTCCCAGTACTGGGTTGTGGCTGGAAAGGCATCCGCTGTGTAAAACATATGCTGCAGTAGTTGGTGGTTCATTCCGCTGTGGCGACCTCTGATAAATCAAAGACTAAGCTGAAGGAAAATGAATGAATGAAATAAGCAAGTTGTAAAATGACTGGTAACCCTTTCTTATTTCTCTTTGAGTTGTTTAAGTTGTATGGTTTTAAGCTTTGCTTTGGTACTGAAATTGATACAGAGAACCATCTATTTTCACTGGTCTTACTACCTAATACTGAAATTTTGGTACCGTGACAACCCTAGTAACTCTAGTAACTCATTCGATGACAGAACAGACACCCTGACACTCACAGTGAAGAAATCTGTGGTAAACACACCCGCCGACTTCCATTACTGATTTATTAGCGCAGGATTGGCTTCCTCTGTCTCCAGAGAACTTTTTTTTAATCCAACTTTAAAGGGAAAGCAGGATTGGTTTCTTCAGGACATAAAAACATGGAATGTGTTTGGTTTGGATATGCGTAGCCTTCCAGAGTCCACAGATCCAGCCACAGCCTCTCTCTGTAGAATGGCAGCGCGCTTTGAAAACGTTTTATTTTTGAGACTTGCTGCCATTTCAGAAATGCAGCCTTGTGTTTAACGGTCGAAGGCGCGGCGAAGAGCAAATGCGAATTCTGTTACTTGCTACAGGATTAGATCTCATGGATGGCTTTTGGTGAAACTGAAGGCCACAGCTGTGCGTTTCTATCTAATATACTCCACAGTCTCGGCTGGAACGCAAATCAAATCATTGTAAATTAATTTTAGCCGTCCGCTCTGAGGTGGTACGTGAGAGACTTTATTGAGAAGAACTTGGATGAACTTTGGGGAAAGCTGTAAGAAGGAACGCAGTGCTTTTTCAGAGAAAGCTAAACCTTTACATTGTGTAGAAAAAGGCAGAGGGTCATTAGATTTGTTTGTTTTGGCATCGGTGTGGAATGGGTTTGAACACCACAAAAGCCACTGGCACTTGTTGTTAAGACTTTGGTGTTAAAACTAATCCCATGTTCGACCTTTGCCCTTTGACCACTGTGATCGACTCTATCTTAAATTCACAGACCCTTTTAGAGGACGTCACGGCCCTGTGGATGTCCTCTAAATCCTCTTCTCCAGTGGATGAAATGACCCTAATATTTCAAGACTTGTTGAGGTCTTCAATCTAGCGGCTGGATTGACTCTACACGTTTAACCTTGCATTATTTCTAGACCTTTAACCCTTTTAAGACTCTTAGTGTTGAATAAACTTGTGTGTAAGATATTTTTCAGCCTTGAAGGGAATCTATTATGTAAAAAACACTTTTATAAGGGGTCTAAACACAGTTGTGTGGTGACGGTCTGTGAATATAACCAGCTTCTAATAGTAAAAATTAAATAATTCTATTTGGTTTTAATCACACTTGATGAGGACAGTCTGCAGAAACGCTTTGGTTGATATTCTCCTGTTGTATGATGTCATCAGAGGGGGGAAAACCCCACCCACTAGTGACCGTCTCTCCCTCATTAGCATAGACAGCCCTCAGTGAGAAGCAGCTGTTAGCCATTAGAGTTTTGAATCTGCCACTATGCTGACACACAGGCATTTGTAGCTCCGCCCTCTTCTGTAAAGAGCACAATCTCATTTAAATTTAAAGCGACAGTCACCAATGTGCCACAATAGGGTATATGCCGAGCTAGTGTTGTTCCCATACTGATAAACTTCTGGTGAGCAGGTAATGTGAGTTTTTTCCCATTTTATACGGTTCCTTTTACAGCATCGATGTTGTAATGTAATTAAAATACAATCAGTTAAATAGACTTTGGCATTCATTCAGTTGCTCAAGCGTAAAACGAGACAAAATGCCGTTTACTCGCACACGCCTGTCAAAATCGGCAGGCTAGCGCAGAAGCTCCATTGAGTATACTGGGGTAAAATAAATGCTCATATTATAAACACATGGCGGGGGAAATGTAATTTAATGCAGTGCTTCCTGTACAATCTGAGACCCACTTTATATCAGATATCACTCAGCCAGTGGAGATCGCTGATTTTTAAGGAAAACAGACCTTAAACGCGCTGATTTTGCAATTGCAAACAGTTCACCGGAAGCACTTAACCCAGGTTACTGGCAAATTAAAAGTCCTATTAGCATACTTAAGCATATACCCTATTATGATCCAAGCTTAAAAGGGTCAGTTTCAAAGAGTTAGAAAACATTATTTATGTGCTATATTCAGAAAACTGCTCGTTCTGCTGCTTGATATTGCAAACTGAGGTTTTATTATTACATTATTCTTCATTTTCTATGCATAGCTATTAACCTTTTTGTTTGTTGAGGAATTTGTTTGACCGTTATTGGTTTGACGTTGTTTGAACATATTATTCCTAGTCATTTTTCCAATAGGCGACTGAATCGGAAATTCGAAAACAAGCACAAAAATCGAGCACACTTTGCAGAATTTAGGAGTCGCTAATTATTACTGACGTCTTCTCTTTAATGCATGAAAATAAATTAGCATAATTGTTGCAGGTTTTCTCAACCTTTGTTCGCAAATTTAAAGCCAAGTAGAGGTAAATGACATAACTCATTCATTCATTCATTTTCTTTTCGGCTTAGTCCCTTTATTTATCCGGGGTAACCACAGCGGAATGAACCGCCAACTTATCTAGCACGTTTTTACGCAGCGGATGCCCTTCCAGCAGCAACCCATCTCTGGGAAACAACCATACACACTCATTCACACTCATACACTACGGACAATTTAGCCTACCCAATTCACCTGTACCATGTCTTTGGACTGTGGGGGAAACCCACGTGAACAGAGGGAGAACATGCAAACTCCACACAGAAACGCCACCTGACTCAGCCGAGGCTCGAACTAGCGACCTTCTTGCTGTGAGGCGACAGCACTACCTACTGCGCAACTGCGTCGCCCCAATGACATAACTATAATCTAAATTCTACTTTGAAGTAAAACCTTGCACCCAAATAGAGTTAATACAACGTGATCATAGTTGGTAGTAGCATGAGCTTCTCTTCCAGTTTAAATAAGAACTTTCGCTTTGACTCTGCTGCACGTTTAAAGGCAGAACTGTGTGGCGTGTTTGAGTTGGCGGCACGCTGTGACCACACGCTCCTCCAGGCCCATCTGCAACCATTATTTATTTACACGCCGTGATGCTTAACCTCGAGCAGGCAAGGGCATCCCAAAACCTCAGCGGCAGGACGGGATGAACTCTGCACATACCCTGCCTCTCTTTAAACTTGAGGCTTATCTATCTCCCTTACTTCCCTCAATCATGTAGAGCCTTCTTGATTCTTCCCAGACATCACTGTTGACATTCTCAAGGCTCCAGATTCAAGACAAATGAGCCCCTGCCTCTTAAAACCAAGCATTTAGGGTCCAGATGACTTTTTTCGGTGGTTTGCAAATTACAGAAGAGTGCTAAATAGATGGTGGTTTAGACGTAGTGTCATCTAGGGGTGACCAAAACATAGGCTTACATTGCAGTGTTTTCCCTACCATTTTAATGCCACCCCCCCTTAAGGGTCAAGTTATTGACCCTCATACTTCAGCCTTTACATCAAAGCTCCTGAAAGCAAAGAAGGTCAAGCTGCTCCAGGATTGGCTAGCCCAGTCACCAGAGATGAAAATTATTGAGCATGTCTGGGGTAAGATGGAGGAGGCGTTGAAGATGAACACAAAGACTCTTGATGAACTCTGGGAGTCCTGCAAGAAGGCTTTCTTCGCCATTCCAGATGACTTTATTAATCAGTGATTTGAGTCAGAGATGTATGGATGCAGTCCTCCAAGCTCATGATGGAGTCAGACACAATATTCATTCTGTTTCCACTGCAGCATGAGCACATATTCTATACTGGACATTATTGAAGGCTCAGTGACCAGACTTTAGTCTAAGTAAAGTCAGACCAATGACTTAGTATTTATTTTGAAATATTTGTTTCATTTTAGTCTGGACCGAACTTGACAGAAAAAGTGTGCTCTAATTTGTAAATTTAGGCTAGTTGATCCGTTAGACTTTTAATAGCCCATCTAATTTAGAACGAGAATACAGAACTTATACTCGTATAGAAATTAGCTGAACAAATGCTAAGGAATTATATATCCATAGTTGTACATAAGACTAGTACAGACTACGATACACATACTGAATCTCCTAATAATCTCTTTTTAGAGGCCAATTATTGCTGCAAGAACCCTCCTCACCCCCGTCAAGTGGTGTAAGCCTATTGGAATCACTCCATTAGTGCTCCTCCTTACCATATGTAAATACAAAGTATTGTACTGGTGGCTAAGTTATTTGAGTTGCAAGTTGTTTAGTTTTGTGGATTTTGTTTCTTCTGTGGAATGTTAATGGTTTACGACACTGGCCCATCACATATATTACACAGCTAAAGTTTGGCTTTATCTCTTGTGGATGATCTTGCATCCCTGTTATCAGAGCTTCATCAGCGATCTTGAACACAGACTGAGATTCTGCATTCCAGTGTGGAGAGGTTTTTGTGACCGGTCTACCCTCCCTCCTAAATGACAGTCAGCTGTCAGCTGGGATAGTTCTCCTTTATCTCTGTTTACTGACATTTTTGCTTGTAATGCTTCAGTAAGCATTCATTCATTTTCCTTAAGCTTAGTCTCTGTTTCAGAAGTCGCCACAGCCGAATGAACCGCCAACTATTCCAGCATATGTTTTAGGCAGCGGATGCAATCCAGCTGCAACCCAGTACTGGGAAACACCCATACACTCTCACATTCACACATGCACTCATATGCTATGGCCAATTTAGTTGCTTCAGTAATCATATAAGGGAAAAAGGCTGTGGTATGTTTAAGTGATGCCCGATATATCGGTGGCCATATCGATATCATCCGATAAATGTTATTTTTAATAATATTGTTATCGGTCCGATATCAAAATTACATAGATATCTTTGAGTTAATACATTTTGTATTATTTCTGCCGATTATCCCACTTCATGTCCTGTAAATTAGAAAGCTACAATGCTTCTCTTTAAAAAAAAATGATTGATGTAAAAGAAAGTAGTCCCTAGAAATGAATAGTTATTTAATAACGTTCAGAGATCAGTTAAAAGTTTCTAATATCAAGTTTTTAAGTTAAAACCATTTTTATGTATGGGTTAGCCTTTTTGTTCATGCAAAAAATAAAATTGTGAAAAATTAATACTGATATTGTTGGCCTATATATCGGCTATTGGCCTCCAAATATAAAAAGTTATTGGTATCAGACACAATTTCCATATTGGTGCTTCCCTTGTAAGTTTTGAACAATATCTGTATATTCCGCAGTATTGGATTTTTCACACCATGGTTATTGGGGCTTAAAAATTCCCAATATCAATATCGAGCCCTAAATTAACATGATATTGGTATTTTATGCTTTGAATATCTAGATTATCATAAAACTAGTATATTACTACACCCCTGGTGTGTATGAAATCTTTCTTTGTTCATGAGTTGTGACACAAAGCAAGCCAAATCTCTTGGTTTTAAGTGCCACGACACATATGCTAGCTTCTAAGAGCAAGGACAACAAAAGAGTTTCTTGAGAATGACCTCACCAGGAGATCTTCTCACCCTCTGCATGGAGACCTGGAAGTGTTTTACTTGGGAGGACTGATCAGACACAATAGCCTAAGTTATCATAGTTTTTTGGAACAATAGTTTAGGGAAGGAAGTGCAATAAGGGGCCTATCCCAAGTCCTTGAAAGCCTGACTGCTCTCGATGGGGCCTGTGTCAACAGACCCCCCACCTAATCTAGCCAAGGGTCACACTTGCTGTTCGAGCTCTAACAATCCCTCTGTCTGTGTGGATTCCCAACCCCCCTGCTTCTGGTTTGGGATGGCACAAACCGGAAAAGTGGCTCACAAAAGCAGATTCATTCTTCCAAAGAGAAAACAACATGTAAACACGAAGACCACCAAAAGACATGCTAGGTGAACTGAGATGGGTTTGTCTTGGACTGCTGGAGTAGAAGTGTGCACTGTCTCTTAGGTTGGTATCTGTGTTTTACCCATTTCCAAATCCATAGGAAGACCAAGAGAGATGAGCAAATCTTTGAAGATGGCTTGGAATTTGGTGTCCTTAAGTAATTTGAGAATGCTTAAGAGAAAAGTGTGGATTCCTAACCCCCCTGCTTCTGGTTTGGGATGGTACAAACTGGAAAAGGGCTCAAAAAAGGAGGTGCATTCTTGCACAGAGAAAACAATGTGTAAACAAAGAAGACCACCAAAGACATGCTAGGTGAACTGAGATTGGTTTGTCTTTGCCTACTGGAGCAGAAGTATGCCCTGTCTCTCGCTTAAGGATGGTATCTGTGTTGTACCCCTTACCAAATCCAAAGGAAGAGCAAGAGAGATGAGCAAATCTTTGAAGATGGCTTGGAATTAATGTCCTTACATAATTTGAGAATGCTTAAGAGAAAAGTGTGGATTCCTAAACCCCCTGCTTCTGGTTTAGGATGGCACAAACCAGAAAAGTGGCTTACAAAAGGAGATGCATTCTTGCATGGAGAAAACGACGTGCAAAAAAGGAGACCACCAAAGACATGCTAGGTAAACTGGGATGGGTTTGTCTTTGCCTACTGAAGCAGAGGTGTACCCTGTCTCTGTACCCAAGAGAGATGAGCCAAATATTGAAGGTGGCTTGGAATTTGCGTAATTTGAGACTGCTTAAGAGAAAGAGTTTGAAAGGGATGGTGCGTTTGTCTTTACCTATGTCTAAGATTTCTGTTCATGTGGGCAAAGAGCCCAGATGTTCAGTGATTGGCCAGAGGAAGTCTTGATGACAGGATATGAATGTTACCTAAGGCAATGTCTAGGGTTCCTAGAAAAAAGCCAGAATCCTCTTTCCTGTGATCTCATGCATCCTGTCAAATGGTCAAGCAAGTGCATAGAGAACGGTGTTTGTGGAGACCCAAGCATTTGAAACAGGGTTGCATATATCGTGGGTTATATAACAAATCTGCTCATTTACATAGGGTCTCCACGTATTTTTGCTCGTATTGCCCACTTGTTTTCTTTCTCAGGTATCTCTTTGCACCACAGCAGGGATCTGAAACACTCTAGTTTTGTGAATGAGAGTGTCAGTTTCCCAGCTCTGAGAGGCTAGAAAATCCAGAGTGCTAGCTGTCGCCAGTCTCATTTACACAGCCGATAAGAGGACCAGGGGAAGTGTGTTTTCCCCTCTCCAACCACATAATCTCCCAGCACAGCAGGCTTTCCATTGTCAGGTCAAGGGTACTGGAATGGAGCCGTGAACTTCCCGGAATCTGCCACCTCTGACATTCTGCTGAAAGTTTTCAGACCTCGCAGATGCTAAGCAGTCCACCCCTTCCTTTGGACCGCTTTCCTTCTGTTTAATCAAGTAGTTGTCTAAGTAGCTATTACGGATGAGGAAGGTTGTTGGTCATTAAGCCATTGTTTCAGTGGATTATTCTGCTCAGGGCAGTTCGGTGTGCAGGAAGGAGCTTATGTAAAGAAATCGAACATCAAACATTCAGCTCAGAGATCAAAGCAGCACTTGTTTGCAGGGTACAGTACATGGGTGTTGCCTTATTCATTTTGAGTCAGTGCATCTAGTGCACCTGCAATAATCAATCTACCAAATAAGACAAGGAGTAGGAGTCTTGTACTTGGAGGTCCAACAAGCAAGATTTATCTCCAGCGTATCTTGCTTGGAAGCTTCTAGTGATCCTGCAGACGTCAAGTCCTCCTACTTACGAGTTGACAAGTTTTTAATAATGACTTACTTTTGATAAATTGCATGAAAACACAACAGGGTTTACACTCTGAGGTGCAAAGAATTGGCAACAATTGTGTTTTATAACTTCCAACCACAAGTTGACTTTGTTGACTTTGACACAAGTTGACTTTGCACTCATGAAGAATTCTGCCCCCTGATCTATATGTAATAGGATATATAATGGTATACATACATCTCTGTTATAAATCAGTGATTCTACTATGTTTTATTTTCATTTGGCAGACACTTAAATCCAAAGTGCTTTACAACTGTAAACACTTACCCACAGCAGGGTTCGGTGCCTTGCTCGTACATCAGCCGTGGTATTGAGACTGCTGGTTATTCCATTTATTAATGGACTCAATTCTTTTGATCACAAGTCCAACTCTTTAACCATTAGGCCAAGGCAGTCTCCTCACTGTTTCTCACTAACACACCCCCAACTTGCAAACTCTGTACTTAAAGAAGGTTTCAGGTTTCCCACTTCCCGACATGACTTTTGATTTAGGTCAGTTTACTTGTGGATCATGAGGACTTCCTTGAAAACATCTTTACACCTAGTATTTACATGTGTTTTAACCAGTCATAAATGGACAACACTGAAAGCAGGAGTACATGAAGTCCAAGATGTATTAAATTTGCAGTCAGATTGCTTTTGTATTGTAAAAGTGCAAGTGGTCAATGGGGACCTAGTTATGGCCCGTTTCCACTGAGTGGTATGGTACGGTTTGGTGCGGGTCACCTTTATCAGGCTTGTTTCTCCACTGCCAAAGGGTACCAATGGTACCCTTTTGGTGGGTGTGGTGTACGACATAAATTATTTCATATATAGACGCATTTCAAATATAGACGCATTTCAAATGTAAACAACAAGGGGACATACAGCGGATTCAACTCTTCTTCTTGGCTTTGTGGCTCTTCATCAAGACGATGGCAAGGTTTGTTTGAGGTCGAGTCGACAATGGCTTGTTATTATATGTATATATTATTACAGTGTAATGTCTTGGCTGTGTTTTTAAAAATGGCGCAACCTTTGTTTTCATTCTCCTGGCTTGTGCGTGCTCTAGTGATGTTTGTCTGTAACCAGTAGCGTTCAGCTGTGCGTCTAGCTCTGTCTTTTGGTACCCTTTGTTGGGCTAGGTACCCTTTCAAAAGGGTACCCAAAAAGTGGTACAGTACGGTTCACTTTTTTGTACCCTTTGACAGTGGAAACGGCCATGAAAGCATACCGAACTATACCGTATCACTCAGTGGAAATGGGCCATTATTCAAGGTAAAAAGAGGAGAGTGTGCTACGGGCCTAAGGCTTCAGAGGGTCCCAAAGCGAGGCTTAATTCAGGCTTTCACAACAAATTTTACTTAGCACCGGTTGGAGACAAGGCCTCAGAGGAAAGGTTGGATGGCCTTACCTACAGCTGACCCAGTGTTGGGTTTTATACTGCATACCCTAACAAAAATTGAGGTTATTGTTAAGTTTCATGCAAAACTATCAAGCCACACCACAGCTAGCAGCAATAATATCCTATAGAAGATAGTTTTATCATCAATAGTGCTTTACTTCTGTGAGTTTCGGTATTGAGTGCAGATGTAAATAAGTCCAGAACACTTTTTTCCAAGTAAACTTAAACTAAGCAGTTGACTGAAATCAGACCTTTGAGTGAGTAGCTTGCCAGCACAAATAATCTGTCACAAAATCATCATTTATAGACCTCTCTGAATGTTTCTGACAATGTACAGCAAGTGTCAGTCTAAAATTAAAGTGTACTGCGTGCATCTGGTGGTGTGTAATATTTTAACATGACACTCTTTTTGAGTACAATCTCAACTCTGTGACTCCAGCCAGAGTAAAAACCATGAGCCATGCTTTTCCTTTGGGTGTGTGTGTTTACAGCTTGGCTCCAATGCATTGTCAGTTATAGTAGTGAAAGGCGTTGGCTGCTCTTTTGTCGATGAACATATAATTGTGCACTTTTGATATAAGCAGTGGTTGCCTAAAAGTAGTTTATTCTTTATAAAAGACTCACGTTTAAAAGTGTCAGTCTACAGAAACATGCAGAAATCTTGATCCTTTCAGGTCAAGAGCTCAGTTCTCAATTGTGCATAGTCGAGCAAAAAATGACCAAATGCATTCTTGTGGCGTAAAAGCCAATCTGCGTTATGCATGCCGCTTTTAGCTTGAAAAAATAAGGAGTTATTCTAAGACTTACCAGTGTGGTAACCAAAAGAGGAGGTGCTCTTTATTGCTCATAAACTGCATTAAAATAACTTGCTTTGCTCTCAGGATGAGGGGGGGGGGGGGGGGGGGGGGGGTGTTTTAAAATGGTTTTGATCAATGAATTGCTCAAAAAAAGGCTGACAGATCAGATCCATCAAACTTGCTAAAAGAACTGTTTATAGAATCAATTAAAATATATATTAACTGGTTAGTTTTCCATCCTCGAGAGTGACTTCAAAGCTTCTCGTTATATGTGGATGGTAACTAGGTTTCATTAAGACTGTCTCAATAAACCGCTCCTGTGGATCGAGGGGCTTTAAGAGCTTCACTTCAAAGGGTTTTTTGTGTTTTGGTCACTTATGGTTGTGACAGCTTCATAATAAGGACAGCAATGGATTGCCACTCCGTCTCCACATCGTGGGTGTATCCAGTGTCTGTGTTCTTGGTCCCATTCTACCCCAATGCCCTCACTCTTTTGAACTTTGACCTGGCAATACAAACACTGATTCACCTTTAGGCAGACTCTTTGGGTTTCCCTGATGTGCCTGAGGTATGCTTGAATTGTTTGGCATTACTGGGATAGGATCTAGAAATGAAATCTGGTGTAAAACAGAATTGATTCATTTAGAATTGGCAATTCACAAGTTCTTAATGCATTTTGATCAATTTAATGCAGCCTTGGTGAGCAGATTTGCCTTCTTTTAAAACATTAACAAATCATACTCTTTCTAAATGTTCGACTCTGAAACTGCAGAGCTTTTTTTTCTTTCAATTTGTGCAGATAAATGTTAAGAAATGCAGTAGAAAAAGTCAACAACATAAAATCCCACACTGCCACTTTAGCTCTCAAAAGACAAATTTAATAGGACAACGTTTCAACCTACATAAGGTCATAGAGTCAAACTCTACACATCACACCTGCAAACAATGATCACCCCAATTATCCAATCAATATATTGTCCCATTATTCAATTCATGTTTATTTTAATAGCACATTTACAAAGTAGATTGTGTCAAAGCAGCTTAACATAGAAGTTCTAGTTTTAGTTGTTCTAGTTGAAGTTCAGCTTAGTTTAGTTCAGTGTGTAGTTTAAGTTTCACTGCTGAAAGACCAAAAACAAGTCTCAAATCAAGCAAGCCAGTGGAACAAACTTTACCAATTGACGAAGTGAAGGAAAAAACCTCGAGAGAAACCAGGCTCTGTTAGGCACGACCATTTCTCCTCTGGCCAAGCTTCTTGTGCAGAGCTGCAGTCTTGACGGAGGTTTTTGGATCATTTATCTAAAAATAAGTAAAAAAAAACAATGTATGCACACACTTACATGCATACATAGTCACACATATAATTACAAAAAAATATTTCAAGTCAAAATCCAAACCCCTAGGACAGTGGTTCTCAATCTCGATCCTGGAGGTTCAGTGTCTTGCAGATTTTAGCTCCAACCCCAATCAGACACACCTGGGCTAGCTAATCAAGCTCTTACCAGGCTTTTCAACTCCAAGAATGCAGTGAACGGACTTGAGTTCTTGTGAAGACCGGTCTTGCCAGGCCACCTCGGAAGAACGAACTCAGGAGACCGTGAGGACAGATTGCGTCCTATAAGAAATGAGATGCTGCGTTCTTCCTGATGGTCACGTGACCTTAACGTGTTTTTAATGGAAAATGATTCAAACATTACAGCATTCGTACAACGAGTTATTGTTTTTCCCCGTTTCATAATGTATACTACGCATAAAGACTTTATAGATGGCACAATATAAATAAAACAGATTTTAATACAAATTTTTGCAAATAAACACACTTAATGTGTTTATTCCTTTATTAAGTTTTTCATATTAATGCTTACATTCACTATTTCATTTAGGGAAACTCCTAAATCTATATAAAATGCTGCACTTCCCACCTCCAGTCGCAATGACTTCCGGGACTTCTAGAGGGAGATCGGTGCTCAAGTCTTCATCGGTGCATCCTCGATACCAAGAACTCATACGGGAACTTTCATGCGTCCTCCGTTCTTGCGATCTTGAGTTTTGGAACTGAATCTTGGCAGTTGATGATGATGTAACACGAGGACACAAGATCGCTGAAGAACGCATATTGAGAAACAGCCTTTCTTACAGATGAGGCAACTTACAGGCAAGTTGGAGATGAAATATGCAGGACCCCTGCCCTAGGAGACGAATGGCTGTTTCTCAAAATGTGTTCTTGCGTCCTCATGTTTTTGTGTAACGTCATCATTAACCATCAAAGTTCAATTCCAAAACTGAAGACCGCAGGAACGGAGGACATGTGAAAGTTCCTAGATGTGTTCTTGATATTGAGGACGCGTGGATGCAGACTTGAGAACAAAACTTGATCAAAGTCTCAGAACTTTCATTGTATATATAAAACACTTTCCTCTGGAGTAAAGTTGTATCTACATCACAAGAAATACAGTCCCATCATTAAATGTTTTAAACCCTTTTGACCACAGTGCATGAAACATGCAGGGACGTCTGAGAAAAGATTGATTTATGAAGCAAACAGCTCATTGACTCTAATGGTCTTGAGACACAGTCCATGTCCCGCATTGACGGAAATGCCTCCCTGAAGGGCCACAATTGCTGAAGATCAAAGACTTGAAGATCACTATTGAGTGCTCTATTATCTTCCATCCTCCTGTCAGTTTAACGCCCCCATGAGTTGGCCAGTGAGGTCATGCAGAGGTCAGAGGTTAATGAAGTGCCCTTTGTTGTTCACAGGAAGAGACAGTGTCGTTTAGTCCAGTACCTCCTAGTAAACTAACAGAAATCTCAGAGCTTCTTATCAGGTATCAGTGTGAATCCCAGACTCCCTCTGGGCTCTCAGGTGAAAGACTTGAGCAGACTGGCTAGTTTCTCATGCCTAGTGTGTACCTGAAAGCTAAAGGTCCCTTGAAATCAAAATAAAGTTTTCTAGATGTTACCCTCAATGATATCTATTAGCTAGTGTGCTCCCCAACAGTGCCAACATTTGCTTTTAGAAGATATAAACATCCAAAGCTTGCTTCCAAAGTAAACGTTTTTTTTATGACATCACCTCATACTTCAGTTTCTCATGAAATCTGCCGACCAATCAAATGCTCTCTAGTGTCTGACATGCGCCGCCCCTTCTTCTCATTGGCTTTTCATTTGATGCGCTTGAGCTCAACCACTTTCATTGGCAGAGCTGTGAACAAAAACGAATTGCTGTTATTTGTAACTAAACAGCCAATCAGAGCTCTCTCCCTTGTCCCGAACAGCCCCTACATACTAACTCTCGCCAATAAGAGCCTAAAAAGAAGCGTCTTGGAAAACACACCAGGTAAACTAGCTCGACTACAGCTTACCGAATCCCCAATGGTGGCCTTTTCTTGTAACACTCACTTCGAACTCTCAATTCATTTTAGCTTTCACTGCTAAGGAATGGTTACTGTGTGATCTACATATTCTGTATACTTGAGGTATTAACAGAAATGCACCGCATCTAGTGAATGAACGACAGTCTCTGTAAACACATGGACCTTTCATTTTGCTTCATGTGACAAATCAGCCATGAGCCTTTAGGATGCAATCTCTGGAAACAAGAGAGTGAATTGATTTGCAATCGCAGACACAGATGTAACTAGAAATTGACATTTCCGGTAGTCTCGTATGGTATTAGAGTATGTTTCATACCAGTCACAATTGAATGATGCTGAATGCAAATTCAAAAGGGGTCTTGAACTTTTAAGCTAGTCCACATTTGACAACACACAGACTTTAGTCGAAAACGCATTCATTAAATACAATAATTCTGTTTTAAAGCGATAAAATAACCCCTAATCTCTGCCAAACATGCAGTTATTGTGGGATGTGTTATAACCAGGGCTTAGTTTGTGAATTGCGAGGTCCCGGAACAGATTGGGGTAACGGATCCAGCATGTTACTCGAGGATGGCAAGGTGTCGCGCATGAAAGTGGAGACAGGGGAGTTGCTGCAGACGAAGGTGAAGAGGATTGGGAAGGCACGGAAGAAAGTGAAAGTGAACAGCTAAAGGGGGAGGAGGGTGGGGATCGGTAAAATGAGGTGTCGCATCAGATTTCAGAGGTGCCTGGATCCGGCATGTTCTAGCACAAATTAAGCCCTGGTTATAACAAAGTATTCATATTTAAAGCACTCAGATTAGGATTAATTGTAGTTGTCTACCACATTTTTTCATTTGCATGCTTTCCTATGTACCTGTAAACAATGTAGCATGAGTTTGTTCATTCAGAGTCACACTGAGAGTCCTCGTAATGGTTATTTTAAGAAAACTGACTCTTTTATTGACTCTTTTTACTCCATTTTTCTATGAACGCATTTGCTCTAGAGTCACAAACCCAAACCTTTCAAATATAAACATATATACACAAACAAATATACATTATATGACCAAAACTGAGCAATATTACATTAAATACAATATTGGGCCTAACTTCATGCAGACACGTACAAATTGCTTGAATGCTCAGTAATGTGAATGTGGTAAGCTACAGTGGTATTGTGGGCTATATAACACAAATTGTTGGCTATATAACATTGGCGGACTGGAGAAAATAATATGGATTTTGTTTTCCCATAGTAAACCTCTTACAAAAATAATTTCAAGCACTTTCAAGAACTTGTATTCATGTGTATTTATTTTCAAAAGCAGAAGGGTCTTGATAAAATCAAAACATAGGTGACCTTTAAAACATTCATTTGAATGCATGTTAATATAAGGTAAACCGTTTATGTTTCTGATTCCCACTCAGATGAAAATGTTTGGCAATTGATGTAAATTTTTAGCCTCGGTTGTTTTGTCTTGGTTTGGAAGTGTCAGCTTTCTACGTCTTCATGTGAAGCTGACGTATGTTTTCTTTCTCTTGTGTTGTAGAGTTACTGGGCTCCACCAAGAGGCTGAACATCAACTATCAGGATCCAGACGGGTGAGTTCTTGTTCTGTTGTGGGGGGAGTTTCATAAGGAACAGACATCCAGGACAAAACACAGATTCACAGAGAATCGAGAAAGTGTCGCATTAGAAAAGTTGGCCAAAAACTTCCAAAAGCATCATTTATGCCTAAAGGGATAGTTTACCTAAAAAGGAAAATTGTGACATTATTTACTCCCGGTTTGCCATATACACCTGAGAATGTAGTCCTAGTTGATATGCAGTGGTTAGAAGGTTAAACCACAGTTTAGTCTGTATTTGATATCGAGGCTGTTTTTGCTCTTAGTCCAAAGTAATCAACACCACATCCTACCTGAGTATTGTTATAGACCATGTCCATGTCTTTATGACCAGAGTGTACCCATTTTCTGATAGCTACTTCCAGCAAGATAATACGCCATGTTCTAAAGCGTGAATCATCTCAGACTGGTTTCTTGAACATGACAATGAGTTCACTGTACTCAAATGGCCTCCACAGTCACCAGATCTCAATCTAATAGAGCACCTTTGGGATGTGGTGTAACAGGAGATTTGCATCATGGATGTGCAGCCGACAAATCTGCAGCAACTGTGAGATGCTATCATGTCAATATGGAGCAAAATCTCTGAGGTATATTTTCAGTACCTTGTTGAATCTCTGCCATGAAGGATTAAGGTAGTTCTGAAGGCAAAAGGGGGTCCAACCTGGTACTAGTAATAAAGTGACCGATGATTGTATTTAATAATGTAATCAAATAATTATAATATAACATTGAAGCTCATTTTAAGCTACTGTATCTCGTGGTCCACCTATAGGATCACTAAGGCCCACTGGCTGCAAATCTCTGCCTTAGTCCATCTTTGCTGGAGTGATCATGTTTAGCCAGTTTCATACACGCACTTTGAGCCATAAGGTTTGTGTTTATAAATGATTTCAGCCAGACACTCTACCTGTGTCTCATCTTAAGCAGACCGAGTATTGTTGCTCTCCCAGTCCATTAAAGCGTGCTATGTCAACAGTGTCCTCCAGATAAGATGGGCCTCTCACAGAGCTGTAAACCGCTACGTTGGCCTCATATATTAAAGTTGAGACTTGGGTGACATTTAGGTGCTTGTTTTCGGGCTCTCGGTCATAAAGAAGGGAAAGAGCAGCGGTGGGTCTGTCGAGGGGTCAGAGGTGGCCATTCACGGATAAGGACCATTGCAAATTAGATAGGAGTGTTTACAAAGCACCGAACGGCCATTATTGAGGCCGGATGGGAAAGGCAAGAGGAAAACAGCGAATGATGGATGGAGTTGTTGAGTGCTGACCTGTGCTTTTGGTTTCATTTGTCAAATCTGACAGTATATAGTCAATATAATATACGCTTTAAGAGAATAGCTAGAGATATTTAAGATAAACGCATGAGTTAGTCTGCCTCACGTCCACTTTTAGATTAAGATTAATCAGTCACGTTGTATTAATGTGTTTAGTTTTTTAAAGTTGCCATGGTTTCTACTGACCGGGTTTTGTTATGTAACGTATCTATCCAATGGAAACCTACTGGCAGAAGGGAAAAACAGGAAAAGGGCTGAAAGGATGTAGCTGAACTCACTCAGAGTTGTGCATGTAATGCAGTCGTGCAGAGACCTGTATCATTTATTAATGGGAATAAAGTACATAGACTCACCCTTGCGTAGGCTGAAGCTTCAGGCTATCTGACATCTGAATCTTACGAAATCTGCAAGCTATCAGTTCAATTTGCTACCCAAAGCCATGAGAAGATTGATATGTATTTAAATATATTCATGCATTTATTAAAGATGGTTAAAGTAACATTTAAATGTATGTGAAACTCAAACCATCTGGCAGCATTATAGAAATATATGTTTATATTATGCAAACAAGCTTAAGATGTTTAGCCTAGTCTTTTAATTTTGGACATTTGATACACTCCTCTACAGGAAGTTACAACACTGTTAGGATAGCCTTTGTTTCTGCTTGCCACCGAATGATGACCTCAGAGTGCATCATAAGCTGGTGCCTTAGATTGTGAAAGTTTTTAATACTTCGGCATGCCCAGGTCTGTCAGTAAAATGATGAAAAAAAGAAAAATGGGATTTGGTGGGGGGTTTAACAAATAATAGTGGTGTAGTGTTGAAGGTTTTGCTTGTCTGTGAGACAAATTAGTATTTGAGCCGCCTTTGACTTTCAGGGGAACTGTTGGGATTTGTATGGGGCGTTTCTATGGCAAACGTCCTGGAATGTTTGTGAATGAATGGCCAGGCCGGTGTGAGAGGGACTCTTTGGAGCCCTGTCCTTTTGTCCACCCAGGGCAACGCTGCCAGGACGCATCAAATCTGTGCCTGACATCCCGAGAAATGAAGGCGAAAGTGGACAGGCCTTGTAACACGAGACCCTCGCTGAGTTCTGGGAACTTTTCCGAATTGTGTGTTTGTGGGTAAATCAACAACTGCTCAATATCGCTGCGGGGCGGCCACCGGACTGTCTGACCCGCTCTTGATAAATCCTGGGGTTGCAAATCTGTGTTTTTGTTCTGGTGCGATGGCTGAATGGAACCATGATGATATTCCAGTTAATTGAGCATGCTTGTGTGTTTGATTCATTGTATGTTCAAATCAGCTATTAGGTACAGTTATGAACTCTTGCTGAGGTTTAATTGTTGCTAATATGTTTACAGTGTTCTAGAGGTGTGTAAACAGCTTTAGGCCATACCTGTACTGACATATTCCTTTAAATGTTTATTGTAGACAAGGCACAGCAGCAGTAAAGATGGCCCAAGGCCAGATGACTGAACTTGTCCTGTTGGACAAGTGCTGTGTTGCCACCAAACATCATGTTTGTTTACAATGTGTTTTGTTTCATGTTTCTAAAATGATTAACAGTTCTATAAATTTTAATATAATGACTGAACCCTAGTCTTCTAAAGCCTTACTGTAACTTGATTTGAGGAATGGGCTGAAATAGCTCAACTACATGAGCCTGAGTAAACAAAGAGAGGTTTAAGAAACAAAGAATTTTGCGTATTTTTAATGCCAGTTGTCTCCAACCCTGCTCCAAGAGTCCTGCTATCCTGAAGATCTAGTGTTACCATCTAACACTCCTGAAACACCCAATGAAGGTGTTCAGAGTTACTTGGTAATTCCTGGCAAGTGTGTTGAAGCAGGATTAGATGTGAAGTATACATGACAGTAGCTATTCAGGAGAAGGCTTGGAGCCTAATTATTAACCTCATGTGCGGTTAGATGCGATTAGTGATTTAGGCAAATGTAGATTTTGTCTTTAATTGTCCAGTTCAGGTCCAATGTAGGCGTAAAGTAAGATGGAGCAACAGTTTGTCACTACAACCACACATCCATCCTCACAGCTCCCTGTTTCTTTAGTTTATTTTCCTAGAAAGCTCAAGAAAGTGTTTATGGAGGTGTAAGGAGATGAGTGCAGTCTGCTGTGCGCAAGAAAGTGAGATCTTTCACAACACAGGTTTTTTCAGCACCTACATTGCCTTAGAGGACTCTCGGTCTGACCATAAGCAGGTCAGGTACCGGTACAAACAAATACAACACACAAGAGTGATTATGCCACCTACCCAAGACCCCCACATCTTATAACCTGTGCCACACAGAATATGAAGACTTTTATAGGGATGAAATCTGTACTGATGGTTATAAAAGTGGTAATCTTGTGAGGTCCACACATAAATACATTTGCAAATGACCCCTATTATGGGGATCCAACTTTTGTTATGAGGGTGCAGGTCCTGTGTGGGCCTACTCATAACACAACCAGGGCCTGAACTGACTCTGATCCTCACCTCAAACACAGAAGTCTTATCTGTTTGGATGGCTCAGATTCTGGGGAGTTGAGTTGTAATGTTGTACCTGTTGCTTTGTGCCTTGGGGCCTCCGGTAGTCTCCATTTCCTGCCTTAACCTGCCCTCTTGTTGTGGTGCCATGGAATGTTCCCTGACTCTGGAGATCTTTGTTCAGTAATTGTCTATAATTGATTCTGCATTAATAGAAGGTTTTATTGGTAATTTACCAAGTCTGGTGGAATCTGTCTATGGGATGCAAAGTCTTAATTCCAAACTAGATACAGAGCTGATACTCTGACATGACCCCATCACCTAGCTTAGATTCCTGTCAGTTTATACTGACCTTTTATTATGACAAATAACAGGGATTGACATTTTGGGAATAAGTAGGGATTAACCCAGCAAGCATCTGGTTTCTGGTCCTGGGTTTGAACCACTATACCAAACCATTCCCATTCATCCTCTGCTTAAACTGCGTTTCAAGAGTCCCCTCAACATTTTGTATGTCTCCCTTTCTTAGGTATTCGAGTTTCCACTAATGAGCTGATTTGAGGAGTCATGTCGAATGTGTAGTATTGGTGGGACTCCAGGAACATGGTTGAGAACCACTGCCTAAGAATGAATAATTAATTTTAAGACTTTTTCAGCTGCCCATTTCTCATGAGTGTAAGGAATGTACACTGTAAAGATGCTTGCGTGTCAAGCTGATTTACATCTAAAGATTTCCGCTCAGAGTTTGACACCCACTCGTGATTCCTAAGATAGGACTTACTTGCGAGCTCTTCAGAAGTCTGTAAAGTGTTTGTCTTGAACCACAGGTCTTAGTGTGTTCATGAAAATAATCAACTTTAGCCTTTATATTTATCCAGTCTGATTCATTTCCGCTCTACTTGTCTGTGCTCTCCCACTTCACATCCAGTGGTCTGCTCTAGGAAGTCAGTCTGAAGTTTTGGGTTCAGGAAATGAACGCCTGCTTTTGGCTGACCCCATAGGGTTTCTTGTCAGGTATAATCATCTGATCCTTTGCTTTTGGTGTGATGAAATGTTGTGGCAAAATACCTGCATTGCAAACTAGATGACTGAGATATTTCTGTGTGATTCTCGATAAGATGAGTCAGACGTGGGCTAAAATGCAGGGATAAGCAAAGTTTCCAGACTTGTGCTGCAGACGTCTAGATATTTGAGATGTTTCTTGCATAAGACCTTGCAGGCATTGCAGGCACTTTGAACACAAAGTCTGAACATGACCTGCCTTTGAGGTCTCCACAGCAACACTGCATATATTCTCAGCAAAAAAGGCTATCCTAGAATACAACCCAACAACCATCCATACGAAAGCTGCGGCAAATGTTGTGTAGTAAAAATCCAGCCTTTAAAAGGCATCTTGCTTTATTTGGCTACTGACCTTGCTTCTGCGAATAGCAAAGAGTCTCATAGTTCCACTGCATATTTCGTGCACCCTAAATGATTGCTTTAAATACTGATACAAAGCTGTGACTTTCATTTCCTCGTTAAAATCTTTGAATGCAAAGTTATTCTGCAGCCGGAGCGTTATTTATTCCAAAAGCATCACAGTGAAGTTGAACTTGCTCCATCAAACCTTTTAAGACAAGTTTTGGCTCCTATTCCTCAGATTCCTCTTCTAATGTGATATGCTTCCAGTAATGGTGCTGTCTGAGGATTTTACTAAGGGGGGAAGTTTCAATCCGGGATGTTTGAAGTATTTGAGGAGCACTACCTGAAGACAGGCCTGTTACTGACCTGTGAGAGGTCTTGCTTTGATTTCGGCATGTCCTAACATGGTACATCAACCCCACACAAGCAGCATTTTCATTTGTCATCCTTCTACACACATCAGATCACATGAGGGCGTCTATGCCCAGAGGACACACTGTTTTTCGTTTGAGCTTGTGCTGAATTGAACACATCTCCCCCTTAGTTCTTTTTTATATTTTGCCCTCAAGAAAGCTTGTAAATTTCAGGCTTTCGTCTCTGATTGTGCCACAGCTTCAGCAATATGAGGCACTTTTACAAGACATTGGTTTTCTGGCAACCTCGCATGTTCTGGAGCTTTTTATTTTTCCATTCTCTTTATTGCCACATGAGTGGGGAAGGATGAAAGTGTAACTGCTATCAAAATAAGCTGATAAAAGTTATTGAGTGACTTCTTTATTATCTGGCTTTAGCCTGCAAGTACTGTTCCTACGTTGTCAAAGGCTTTTTCCACTACTCGATCCTTTTTTTGTTGTTGTTGTTGTTGTTGTTAAAGGTTTTCTGTTTTCCCCCCACTCAGGTTTTCTTCATTGCACCATGCTGCTCTCACAGGAACTACAGAGCTGCTTTCTCTATTGTTGGAGGCTCAGGCTGTTGTGGACATCAAGGACAGCAATGGTTAGAACTGCATTAACTTCAGCTCAAACTTCAGTCAGAATAACAGCTGCTTGCCATTTATGTGCATTATTCCAGTTCAGACTGAATTATCTGTCTGTCTGTCTGTCCATCCATCCATCCATCCATCCATCTATCTCTCTCTGCCTATATGTCTTTCTGTCCATCCGTCCATCCATCCGTCCGTCCGTCCATCCATCCATCTCTCTCTGCCTGTATGTCTTTCTCTCTATCTATTTTTCTTTCTTTTTTTCTTTTTTTCTTTCTAGCTTTCTATCTATCTATCTATCTATCTATCTATCTATCTATCTATCTATCTATCTATCTATCTATCTATCTATCTATCTATCTATCTATCTATCTATCTATCTATCTATCTATCTATCTATCTATCTATCTATCTATCTATCTATCTATCTATTTATCTATCCATCTATCCATCCATTTGTCCATACGTCCGTCCATCCATCCATCCATCTATCTGCCTGTATCTCTGTCTGTCTGTCTGTCTGTCTGTCTGTCTGTCTGTCTGTCTGTCTGTCTGTCTGTCTGTCTGTCTGTCTGTCTGTCTGTCTATCTATCTATCTAAATCAGATGAATGATATATGAACAAGTACCTCCTGTAAAAATCTTTAGAATATGAAAATATGAGTAAAACTGAGTGGAAAAAAAAATACACCAGCGCAGGCTTCTGCATCAGTCTATTGCTTTAATTTGAAATACATTATCATTAAAGTGGCAAACAGGATTAAGTATAATATGAATTATTTGTATGCGCTCTATGTGAAGTTATGTGTGTAACTATGTAACATTTCAAAAATAGATCATGTACACAACATATAATGTATTTCATGAAATATTAGATGACATTAATTGACATTTCAACATCGTTTCCACAGCTTTGAATTGTGCATGTTTTTGTGTGCAGGCATGCGGCCGCTGCATTACGCAGCATGGCAGGGGAAAGCAGACTCGGTGCTGATGCTGCTGCGGTCTGGAGCTGCAGTTAACAGCGCGTCCCATGACGGACAGATCCCACTTCATCTGGCGGCTCAGTATGGACACTACGAGGTGGTGCGTATGCATTAAAACACATTCACTGCTATTAGACACGTCACAAACACACACACAACTGAACAAACAGCAGAGCAGGCTATGGGTGCTTCTCAATTAGCTACTTTGTTCAGTACTTCTTTTTTTATAATTATATTTATAGGGGGTTTCACCCTTATTGATAGGACAGTGGAGATTTACAGACAGGAAAGTATTGGGAGCAGAGAGAGGGGAAGGATCAGCAAAGGATCTCGAGCAGGGAATCGAACTCGGGACGCCGCGGGTGCTATAAGTCGACGCACTAACCACTAGGCTATTGGCGCTGACATTGTTCCGTGCAGTGCATCTTCGGCACGATTCAACGATAAGGATTTTTTTACTGGCCTGATACTTGCCCTGCCAAAATATTCACTGGACCCACCAAAAAATAGAAGTTAATAGCTGTTTCTTAGCCACATATTTTAAATAATGTGTCAAAAGTCAAACATAATTGTATATTTACTTTGTATATATACTGTACACTTTTTATTCAGCATCACTTTTCTTTAAATACTTTTAACTGACCATTTAAAATGTAAAAAATTGTGATGCAACTAAATATATATATATATATATATATATATATATATATATATATATATATATATATATATATATACACACATATATACATATATATATATATACACACATATATACATATATATATATACACACATATATACATATATATATATATATATACACACATATATACATATATATATATATACACACATATATACATATATATATATATACACACGCATATAATATATATTTACATATATATAAATGTTATAAGCGAAACTGTGCACTTTAATTTTGACACCCACAGACATAGTCACCAAATATAAGACTAAGGTCAGACTCTCTCATACAGAGCCTCATTTCAGTTGTCAGGTTTTGTAAAAATCTATCTATTGAATTAATCAAGCTATTAAAAATAACGTTGGCTAGAATTCTGCATAGTAGGATTAAATTATATAAGAGAAATAACAGATGAAGCGAGACTGCCGTCAGAAAATGAAAAAGATCAATGTTGATCTTTCTTTCGAGGTGTCAGTGCAGAAAGGAACAAAACAACAGGACTAATACAAAATGTTATAAGATTAGAGTATGAAAAAATGATCAGATGGTCATTTTGGTCAATTTACTTATTAAATAAACAGCTCTCGTTAATATTTCATCATGCTTACACTTTCATATTCGACATCAAACGCACATTTGCTAGTAGGAATGGCATCCCGCCCTACTCATAATTCTCTCTTCACATAACTGTATATATGGCTATTACACATTCATAATACACTGTGATATAGCCTGGTTTGTTACTTTGTTGGATCTTTCTCTCTACAATCAATCCACTCCGGAGTTTGTTTCAATTGAGCTGAGACCACCTCATTCAGGCGATATCGGACCGATTGATTTAGCGCAGATCCGAGCGCGATTGCGGGACTTACATCTGCCAAATGAGCTGTGCTAACTGTGCAAACGAAACAAACGTCTAGGTTTGAAAGCACCCCAAGACTGTGTCTGCACGCAGTTAACAAACAGTCGCAGCCAAATTAAACTTTAGTGACGAGGCAGCACTGGCCTGATTGGACCATCCTGTCTACTGTCCCGAGTGTCTCGTACGCTGGTCCCGGGACATTAGGCAGCCCTTATTGTCGAGCCCTGTTCGATGATGGTTGAAACATTGCTGGTATGTGAAACCTGTATGTCCTTTTAAAAAAAATCATCTAAAATAAATGATCCTGTTAAGCTGTTGTGCAACGACACACACACACACACACACACACACACACACACACACACACACACACACACACACTGTTTTGTTAGTTTTTTAATTTCCAATCTTTCCAGTTTTACTTTGCTTATACATTTGGTACCAAAGCCCAGCCCAGCAGAAACACGCTCTGCAGTCTGTGTGTGTGTGTGTGTGTGTGTGTGTGTGTGTGTGTTTAAACAGCACCTGTGAATGATCTGACATCATCACATTGCAATGTACAGAAATATGAGATCTGCACTGCGGCATCAACAAGTGACCCCAGATGGGCTTTTATTGTGCGTGTGTGTGTGTGTGCGTGTGTGTGTTAGCGAGGGATCAAGGATAAGCTGCCTGTTATTCGTATTGTATGAATGAACAAACATGAAATGTTTTCACTTTCTGTGTGTGTGTGTGTGTGTTTCTCAGTCTGAGATGCTGCTGCAGCACCAGTCGAACCCGTGTGTGTTAAACAAGGCTAAGAAGACTCCTCTGGATCTGGCCTGTGAGTTCGGGCCGTGCGAAGGTCAGTCATTTCAGCTCTGTTCAATCCTATTGTCAGTGTTTGTGTTCATTCTTGTGATGTCATTGGTTACATCACTGTCACTATGTTGATGATCTCATAAATGACACGTTCTCATCAACACGCTCTGCTCATATTTCCCCTCAAAAGCTAAAATAAATCTATATAATTGCATCATTCTTAAAGAAATGAGTACGTTTAATGGAAGCTCAGTGGTTATCACTGTGGCCTCACAGTAAGAAGGTCACTGGTTCAAGTCTCGGCTGGTTCAGTTGGCATTTCTGTGTGGAGTTTCATGTTTCCCCCAGTGTTTCCCCAGCATTTCCCAGTACTGTGTTGCAGCTGGAAGAGCATCCACTGCGTAAAACATATGCAGGAATAATTTGTGGTTCATTCCGCTGTGGCGACCCCGGATAAATAATAGACTAAGCTGAAGGAAAATGAATGAATAAATATATTTTAGAAACAAACCAATTCACTTCATTAATTAAAGATATATTGTACCCATATATATCATCTTTTAGAAAGAAAAACGTGATATATACTGTATATATTTACACCGTACTTATATACAGTATATATAGAACACTATATGTACTGTTCACCCTATACACAACACTTTAACTTTCTGATTTTGGCTGTAATGTAGTAACATGCTCCTATTTGTTAAGCTGCTTTAAAACAGTCGTTATTGTAAAAAGCACTATACAAATAAGCTTGAATTGAATTAAAAATTAATTTATTATGCAACAATAATTGTACACTACCTGACAAAAGTTTTGTTTTTGATCTCAGTTGTAAGAGCAACAAATAATAACTTGACTTCTAGTTGATCCTGTGTAAAAGTGGCAGAAGGTGGATTTTTCTGCTGAATCATGTTGAACTGCATCTCAATCATCACAAATACTGCAGAAGACCTACTGGAACCCACATGGAGCCAAGATTTAAAGAGAAATCAGTCAAGTTTGGTGAAGGACAAATGGTTTGGGGTTACATTCAGTATGGGGGCGTGCGAGAGATCTGCAGAGTGGATCAGCCTGAGGTATCAAGACATTTGTGCTGCCCATTACATTACAAACCACAGGAGAGGGCAAATTCTCCAGCAGGATAGCGCTCCTCATACTTCAGCCTCCACATCAAAGCTCCTGAAAGCAAAGAAGGTCAAGCTGCTCCAGGATTGGCCAGCCCAGTCACCAGACATGAACATTATTGAGCATGTCTGAGGTAAGATGGAGGAGGAGGCGTTGAAGATGAACACAAATAATCTTGATGAACTCTGGGAGTCCTGCAAGAAGGCTTTCTTCACCATTCCAGATGACTTTATTAATCAGTGATTTGAGTCAGAGATGTATGGATGCAGTCCTCCAAGCTCATGATGGAGTCAGACACAATATTCATTCTGTTTCCACTGCAGCATGACCACATATTCTATACTGGACATTATTGAAGGTTCAGTGACCAGACTTTAGTCTAAGCAGAGTCAGACCTTACTGTCCTAATCAAATCATTCAAAATCAAGACATGATCAGATTTATTGTGGTCAAATCACTGTAATCTAGAGGCCTTTACCTTCCATATAAGCCACTTCTGATACCAAATCATCAACTAGAGGTCAAGTTATTATTATTTGCTGTTCCTTAAACTTGGATAGGCGACAAGACTTTTGTCAGGTAGTGTAGCACATGTAAAAACAGGCTTCATTTTCTTTACGCAAAGTATAAATCTTTAATTTGGGATAGAAATCTTACCTTTTCAGGAGATTACAAACAAGACAGTGCACTGAGCTACACACTTTTCTGCATGCAATAACTTGAGTTGAGTGATCTGATCAATCAGAGCAGAGTTATCTAACCAATCAGAGCAGAGTAGAACCATCTGACCAATCACATGAGAGTCATTTGACCAATCAGAGCAGAGTGGAGCTACCTGACCAATCAGTGCAGAGTGGAGCCATCTGACCAATCAGAGCAGAGTGGAGCTATCTGACCAATCAGAGCAGAGTGGAGCTATCTGACCAGTCAGAGCAGAGCAGAGTAGAGCTATCTGACCAATCAGAGCAGAGTGAAGCTATCTGACCAGTCAGAGCAGAGTAGAGCCATCTGACCAATCAGAGCAGAGGGGAGCTATCTGACCAATCAGAGCAGAGTTGAGCTATCTGACCAATCAGAGCAGAGTTGAGCTATCTGACCAATCAGAGCAGAGTGGAGCCATCTGACCAATCAGCGCAGAGTAGAGCCATCCGACCAGTCAGAGTAGAGCCATCCGACCAATCAGGGCAGAGTCAAGTTATCTGACCAGCCAGAGCAAAGTAGAGCCATCTGACCAATCAGAGGAGAGTAGAGTCATCTGACCTATTAGAGGAATGGAGAGACATCTGGCCAATCAGAGCAGAGTAGAGACATCTGACCAATCAGAGCAGAGTAGAGCCACTGATCTGACCAATCAGATCAAAGTATACTCTTAAACTGATCTGACCAATCAGATCAGCGTATAGTCTTAAAGGTGTAGTCAGGCGTTAGAGAGAGCGGATCCTTAAAGCAGCAGTTTCCCTAACTTTAAATCACTGATGATCAAAATGTTCATATCACATCTGTGTAGTTCATACATATGATGGATGTTGAGCAGTTGTAAGAGACTGTAAGTAAGATGGCTGCTCTCCTTCATCTGCTCTCCTTAATTAAAGCGTGACCACCACAGTCAGCGGCAGACCACCATAATCTCGGCCCACAGCCTTCATCTTGTGCTTGGCTTGATGTGTGTGATGGAGTCACTCTGCTCCACTTCACTCCACACTGTCCCCAGAGCTCATCTCACCCTCAGTTTACACACTCTTGAGGATGCAGTGAGATGCGTGTGTTCGTGCGTGCGTGCGTGCGTGCGTGTGTGTATGTGTGTGCGTGTGCGTGTGTGACTCCAGTCCAGTGGCGCAGATGTTTTTGGGTGTTTATGGAGACTGAGACACACATTAACATGAGCTCATCCTCACCTGCGAGACCTCATCACCTTCCCATGAGCCCTGTGTGCGTCTCTGTGTATGCGTGTCTGTAAAACATGTGTGTGTGCATCTGTGTATGTGTGTGTTTGTGAATGTGTGTGCATCCGTGTGAGTGTTTTGTGTGTGTTTGTTTGTTTATGATTGTGTGTGTGTGTCTGTGTGCATCTTTGAGTGTTTTTGTTTGTTTGTTGGTGTCTGTGTGTGTGTGTGTGTGTGTCTGTATGTATGTTTGTGCATGTGTGTGTCTGGGTGCATCTGTATTTGTGTGTGTCTGGGTGTGTGTGCATGTTTGTGTGTGTGTTTGTGTCTGTTCGATTGTGTGTGTGTGTGTATGTGTGTGTGTGTGTGTGTGTGTCTGTTCGATTGTGTGTGTGTGTGTGTTTGTATGTGTGTTTTACACAATATTTTATCAAATATTTATTCCAGCCAAACTAAAAGAAATAAGAAGGAGAATGCAATAGGAGATACTTTGAAAAATGTCCTCGATCTGGTAAACATCACTTGGGAAATATTGGAAAGAATGTCCTCTTATCCATATCATCCTAATATCTGCTCTGTTGTCAACCGTCATTCTCCTGATGGTGTGTGTGTGTGTTTGTTGTGCAGGTGGCTCAGCTGTTGTTGAGCAGTAATATGGTGGCGTCTCTGTTAGAGGGCGATCAGAGAGACGCGTCAGACTCCAACTGTAACACTCCTTTACACCTCGCCGCTCGCAACGGACACAAAGACGTCATCCGGTGAGCTCAGAGAAACTCAACTGTGTGTATATGTGTGTGTGTGTGTGTGTGTGTTTGTTCGTGTACTTTATATCCCAGTGGGGACTTACACTTGAATACACACAGACTCATGGGGACTTGTATCACCATGGGGCCAAAATTGAGATCCCCACAGGTCAACATGCTTATAATTCAGACAGAATGAAGTGTATTGGAAATATAAAAGTGTAGACTGTCTTCTGGAGGGTTTAGGAGTACAGTTGGGGGAGGGCAAGAATATGTAGTTTGTATTATAGAAACACGTGTGTGTGTGTGTGTATGTATATATATATATATATATATCTCAAAGCACTTGAGCACTTCAATCACTAACCCGCTGCCCCCGCTCTTCACTTGTCGGTCCCCGGGTTGGACCCCTTTTGCCTTCAGAACTGCTTTAATCCTTCGTGGCAGAGATTAAACAAGACAGTGGAAATATTCCTCAGAGATTTTGCTCAATATTGACATGATAGCATCACACAGTTGCTGCAGATTTGTCAGCTGCACCTCTATAAAGCAAATCTCCCATTCCACCACATCCTAAAGGTACTCAGAAGATGGGTACACTGTGGTCATAAAGGGATGGACATGGTCAGCAACAATACTCAGGTAGGCTGTGGCGTTGACACGATGCTCAATTGGTACTAATGGACCCAAAGTGGCCAAGAAAATCTCCCCCACACCATTACTCCACCACCACCAGCCTGAACCGCTGATACAAGGCAGGATGGATCCATGCTTTCATGTTGTTGATGTCAAATTCTGACCCGAGCATCTGAATGTGACAGTAGAAATGGAGACTCATCAGACCAGGCAACATTTCTCCAATCTTCTATTGTCCAGTTTTGGTGAGCCTGTGTGAATTGTAGCCTCAGTTTCCTGTTCTTAGCTGACAGGAGCGGCACCCGGTGTGGTCTTCTGCTGCTGTAGCGCATCCGTCTCAAGGTTGGACGTGTTGTGTGTTTAGAGATGCAGAGGTGCTTAAATGCATTGAGTTGCTACCATGTGATTGGCTGATATATATATATATATATATATATATATATATATATATATATATATATATATATATATACACAGTGTGAGAGTCCCCACCACGATATGGGAACAATTGTGTGTGTACAGGTATATGTGGTTTGCAGGGACATAATGTTAAATAATGACATAGGTATGACCTAGTTGTACTCTATTAAGCTTGTTTATAGGTACACACCTCATGTCCCTGTAATTCAAAACGCTTAATCATACTTATTGAGATTTTTGGACATTAAAAATTTGCCAAAGATTTATGATTAAGGGGGGACTTATGCCATATATTAAGCAGGTTCCACAGCAGAGGTGGGAAAACTTGGTCCTGGAGGGCCGGTGTCATGCACAGTTTAGCTCCAACTCTAATCACACACACCTGCTTATAGATTTCTAGTGATCTTGAAGACACTGATTAGCATGTTCAGGTGTGTTGGATTAGTGTTGCCCTCCAGGACCGAGTTTGCCCACCCCTGTTCTACAGTATAAAATACATTGTGTATTTTAGTGTGCCTGTAAACCCTCTATACAAGTGTGTTTGTCTGTGAACAGGTTCATGTGGTTTACAGGGACAAAATTGTTTAATGGCATGGGTATGAGCTAGTTGTACTATATTAAGGTAGTTTACAGTATCACACCTCATGTACCTGTACTTCAAAACACTTAAAAATACTTATAGAGGTTTTTTGACATTACAAATGTATCATAGATTTCCTGTGAGGGTTGGGTTAAGGGTTATGGGGAATGATTCCATAAAATAAGCAGTTTCTACAGTATACAATACATTGTGCATTTCTAGTGTCCCTGTAAATCATGTATGCAATTGTGTGTGTGTGTTGCGCATCTGCAGATCTCAGCTGTTTAAGGCTCTCCTGTCTCTCTGGAGAGCTCGCTGTGGGTTTCATGCGTCAACAATGGATTTCATTCTCCAGGTGTTTTCAGAGTCACTGCTGATGTATTGCAGAAATCAACCTCATCATAAATAATCATCGCATGACCCATTTTTTAAATGTGAACACAGTCATGCGAATCCTGTATGAATACACCAAACTCCATGCATTAGCACTTGTATTTGACTGGCTTTATTCCTGAACATAAACACGTCAAAAGACAGAATAGCAGCCATTAGGACAGTCCTGTGAAAAAATTAGCACACCCTATTGGATTTCATGTTGTTGTTTTTTTTTTTTTTTTATCAGGACGTAATAAAAAAAACTTTATGGATCTTATTATGCACTTTTGAAGACCTAGCAAAGATCAGATAATTTTTATTGGAATATTATAGGGGGTACAAACTTTTTCACATACCTGTATATCATGGCTGAATTAGCAGGCAAACTCCTAAAACACATATGCATCAATTTTGTGAATGAATCAAGTCTTCTGAAGTGTAATAATAGGTGAATAATATAATATAATATAATATAATATAATATAATATAATATAATATAATATAATATAATATAATATAATATAATATAATATAATATAATATAATATAAGAACAAAACTAAAAGTGTATATTTTAGGATTTTCTTGTAGTTTGTGCAAAAATCGTCACTTCTCATCATTTCTTAACATGTCTCGACACACTCACATCACGCTTCACAACACACTCAGATCATGCTTCACAACACACTGTCGTTTCAGATTCCACTTGCATGACATTGAACAGCGTGCCTACATGTTGAGTCTACATGTTGAGTATGTCATGCTTTTCAATGTTGTGTCAGTACATGTCATCGTTTTCAACATGCTTGCGTCACACTTTTCTTCTGCCAACACATCTGTCATGCTTCAGGTTTACCAGGGAACACACCCCTTTTGGTGAAGGAAATCCTGGGACTTTTATTGAACACATAGAGTCAGGACCTCAGATTAATGTCTCATCTAAAAAAGGGTGCTCAATAAAATGTATTGATTCCCCATAACTACACTGGGGCATAAGAACTCATCACTATGCTGGGGTCTTAGGACCCATCAATATACTGGGGTGTTGGGACCCATCACTATACTGGGGCCTTAGGGCCCATCAATATACTGGGGTGTTAGGACCCGTCACTGTACTGAGGTGTTAAGACCAATCATTATACTGGGGCATAAGAACCCATTACTATACTGAGGCCTTAGGGCCCATCAATAAACTGGGGTGTTAGGACCAATCACTATACTGAGGCGTTAAGACCAATCACTATACTGGGGCCATAGGACCCATCAAAATACTGGGGCGTTAAGACCAATCACTATACTGGGGCATTAGGACCCATCACTATACTAGGGCGTTACGACCCATCAATATACTAGGGCACTGCGTCTATCATGGATCAGCTGTGATCGCCGTTGTCGTTTATCAGTGTTAATCATCGGTGAATAGCACCAAAGCATTAGAGTCTCCGTCGCTACACTGGGGCGTTAGGACCCAGCAACCTAGTTTTTCTATGTGGTCTCCCATCCAGGTACTGCTTTACGAAACCTATTTATTTCAATGACTTGCGCATTGCAAGGGTATTTTTACTGCGGTAACCAAATCACAAGAGCATTTTAAACGAATGCACTATAAAATGATGTGAACAAAGGACCATTTTCTTACTTCATTCAAAACAAAGCTCATCTTCTGTTTTCTAATGTTAGGATCAGAAGAAAGGCAATGCAAAGAGACGTGCTTTTTGCATTTGGCTTTCCTCTTTCATTACCTACTGCGTTAATGGGCAGAGAAAACAGACAGTGATGTAGAAGTGGGCGTCGACCATCTTCTATAGAGGCGGAGTTTATCCACACTCTTACATAATGAAGCAACTCCTTCCACAAGCTGTTGTTTTGGCAGGTTAGCTTCAATATAAACCTGTTTTTAGACTAACAAGTAAGTTTTAGCTCTGAAACTTACAGGATGTGTTTGTAATACCGTGACCTACTAGAAGTCAAAAGATCAAGGGAATTTCGATTTCTCACTTCATGACCACTTTAAATATCAACAAAATAATGGCACAAACATGATTTGGCAGGTCATGTGATAATTAAAATTTGTGCATTGTGAATTATTTTTAGTTTGTGTGGTCATGATGTGTGTGTGTATGTATGTGAGTGTGTGTGTGTGTGTGTTTTCTGCGGCTGTCACGCTAACAGATCTCCTCTAATGTCTGGCATTCCCACTGAAATTCCATCCAGGATCCCGACAGATGAGCGTCTCTGATTCCCCCAGATCTCTGTGTGTGTGTGTGAATTCCACAAGTCTGTGTGTATTATAGGCCCTCCTGTATGTAAATATAACACAGAGCGCTAAAGAGGCTGTCGTCTCCTCTCTCTTTCTGTGTTTGTGTGTGTGTGTGTAGTAGTCAGTGAGTCCACTATTCATAGAGTTTCCATCTCTGTCTGTCTGCAGGCTTCTTTTAAAAGCAGGAATTGACATCAACAGAACCACTAAAGCGGGCACAGCGCTCCACGAGGCCGCCCTCTATGGGAAAACAGAGGTAGTGCGGCTCCTTCTGGATGTAAGTTTATGTTTTTTGAGTCGTTTCTCCTGCAGGGGTCTTCAAACCCCTTTTTACACATATTAATCACTGTGCCATGAACAAAAATCACAATTTTATGAGCATTTTTGTTTGTTTAAGCACAATCTTTCTTTATAAAGGCCCATCATATGCTTCTTTTTTGTGATAATCTGCCTGTTTTTCATTTATACAGCATTGTTAAATCATGTGGAAGTAGGTTATATCATATTTAAATTAGTGTTTATGTTTTTATTACTCTTGTTTGTAAGTTTGCAGTTATGAAATGTAAAGAAGAAAATACTTTTAATCAACATGGACACGTTTAATGGATCAAAAGCCTCGGTATTGATATTTGTAGTGTCAAGTTAATGCTGTTCTTTTTAATTTTGCTCATCAAATAAAGTGTATTTCTGTAAATACAAAGCAGATTTCAACTTTAGTAATAATAATAATACAATAATAAATGTTTCTTTATCATCAAAGCATGAGATTAGAAGGTTTTATTGGTACATAAATGAATATAATATTGAGTCTGATCAGTCACAGGCTAATAATTTCCCCATCATAAATGCTTTAAAGGCTGCTCTTTGTATCGTGTTAGAAATTTTTGATCATTTTTGTTTTGGCGTGTGCCTTAAATTGGCGTTTAAGTGTTGTTACTTGTATATTTGGACCGAGTGGGTCAAATCACAGTGCTCAAACTCCAGCGAATGTCTGTTAAGCACACATTTTCAGTATGTAAACAGTAGGGGTGTAACGGATCACGGTTGATCTGTGATTCGTATGGATAACAACCCAATGCTCAGAACACACATCTGAAAACACACATACTAAATTTGTAACGATAGCAGAGAGATCGCGTCTTGTTTAATTCAAATCACATGTATGAAAGCATTTAGGCTTTTCTGTAAAATATAACGATGACGGATGAAGTTGTGGTGGGGTATTCGGGATGTGGTGGGTTTCTAAGGTTATTAAAGGTGTTTTCTGTCACTGCTTGTTTAGTCTGCATTAATGCATTCAGTGTAAGCTGCACGATTAATCATTAAAAGATCAGGATCTGAACACCCACACAACATAAATTATAAATGATGCTGATTTACATATGTTTATTAATCCTTCAAATTGCTGCATTCAAGTCTGAAAACGCAAAAATCAGGAAAGAGATTCAGTCTTTAGTCTTTTGAGTTCATTATGAAGTTACAAACAATCAAATAACACTGAAGTAGTCGGCGCCAGTGAAGTGGTGGTTGGTGCGTCGGCACATACGCTCCGGTGCTCGCGGTGACCCGAGTTGAGTACGGGGAGAACAGGGATATACTGGGATATAACCGCTGATGTTTATGGTAAAGATTAAAATCACCATCATACCCATTTACGACGCTCAAAAATAAAAGTTACAGGCAGCAATTACATTATTTAACCAATAGGTGGCGACAAGCAGCCGTCAAAAATATGCCACTGAATAATTCTTCAATAATGACAGGTCTATCAATGAAACATGAAGTTTATGAGTGAATAATTAAATAATTTATTGAAAAGGGACTCAGAAGAAATATGGGTTGTACAAATAATGTTAGTTTTCTACATTTAGTGTTATCAGCAACAGTAGGAGTAACAGTGAATCTTTCACAGCACTGAATATTTTACTGTTTATTTTTATTCAGCTGATTAGTTCTTTATTTTATTTTTTAATAAAATTACAGGTTCTAAGTTTTGTTTGTTAAAACCAAAAGTGTCTTGCAGTGCTGTTTTTGTAATAAATAGAAAGCAAATTACATTTGTCTCCTTTTTGGATGATCCGAAAAATGGTTTGATCCGTGATGTGATCTAAACCATGAGATTTGTGATCCGTTACACCACCAGTAAACAGCAAATGTGGATTCATGTCAGGGTGTTATGCTGAGCTTTTCTCATGTTTTCTATACATCCAGGTTGATTTTCTGAAATAAAAAAGAAGAGGAAAGTAATCAGTAAATGTAGTGTAAATTCACGACGCATAAGTCATTTTTACAGCCGACAGCTCCTCTGCTAATCGTTTTTCTGCTTTTCAGACGGGCATCGATGTGAATATCCGTAACACTTACAATCAGACAGCGCTGGACATCGTCAACCAGTTCACCGCATGCCACGCCAGCAAAGACATCAAGCAGCTGCTACGAGGTCGGTGTCTGTTAGCGTGTATGTGCAGTCTGTGCTTTATGCTCTCATACTAGGCCAACTACAGTTAGTTAATCTAACCCTGGTCTTATCAGACAACTACAGTTGCTGCAGTTCTCTAACAGACACAAGGGGGAGACATACACTCAAATACAGAGGCATGTTTCAAGCTCGCCTGCGTTTTACTTTCACTTTCAAATTTGAGTGTGTACATGGATTTCATACTGCATCTCTTTATTAATAACTAGTTTAAACACTTAAAACACCAGCAAAGTCAACAACGTGGTTTAGAAAAATGGCTAATGTAGCTTTTTAGTCGCAAATTTTCCTAAAATATTTTATTTGCGTGTCGTCTGAATGCGTCACGGCCGGTTTGTTGTGGTTCGTTACCAACATTTATTAAAGTGACAACTTACAAAAGAAGCAATTAATCTGATATATGTGTAAAAATCCGCTATTTATTCAAAAATATGATAAAGCCGCAATAGAGAAAGATGATTTTCGGCAATATACAGTGTTTTCTCCAGTGTTATTCTTCTTTGGGAAAGCTCATCAGTGATTCTGCTGTGTGTGTGTGTGTGTGTGTGTGTGTGTGTGTGTGTGTGTGTGTGTGTCAGCACATTCCATAATATCATTTATCACAATATATTTTGGTGCAATATATCGTACGACAAACAATAGATATTGTGACAGGCCTATTATTAACCATCTGACATTTATGGTGTTTTAACATTTGTGTGTGTGTGTGTGTGTGTGTGTGTTCAGAAGCGACAGGAGTTCTTCAGGTCAGAGCTCTGAAAGACTTCTGGAACCTTCACGACCCCACAGCCCTCACCATACGGGCTGGAGACGTCATCACGGTACAGACGCTTACACTACACAACCTTAATAAAGTTTCAGAGTGTGTTTGCGTGCTCCACTTACACTACACAGCCTCAAAGGGACAGTTCGCTCCCAAAAAACTAAAATTCTGGCATCATTTTATCATCCTTTACTCATTTCAAACCTTTATGAGTTTCTTTCTTCTGTTGAACACAAAAGAAGATATTTTAAAGAATGCTGAAAACCAGGATTGACTATCATAGTATTTGTTTTTTCTACTATGGAAGTCAATGGTTACAGGTTTCCAGCATTTTCCATAAAGTCTTATTTTTGTGTTCAACAGAAGAAAGAAACTCCTAAAGGTTTGAAACCTCGTGAGGGAGACTAAATCATGAGTCATTTTTCATTTTTGGGTGAACTACTGTTGATTAGACTTCAGAGTCACAAGGAAAAGTAGCAGACACTGAAATGCATGTGGTCATTTTGATCGCTTTAGTAATTAATAGTAGAAATACTCAAAGCGCTTTTGTGTTTTGTAGTTTTCATAAAATATCCATGCTTGAAAGAAATAGACACACAGGGCTCTATTTTAATGATCTAGACGCAGAGTCTAAAGCGCATGGCGCAAAACAAAGGAGTAAGGACGTGTCCGAATCCACTTTTGCTATTTTAAGGATGGTAAAATATGCTCGGTGCATGGTCTAACAGGGTTGTGCTTATTCTCTTAATGAGTTCTGGGTGTGTTTTGAGCATAACGTGCATTAAACCAATCAGAGTCTCATCTCTCATTCCCTTTGAGAGTCAGTTGCGTCGCGCCATGGTGCATTTGCTATTGACAGGGGGACTTTGTACGTGTAAAAACTGAACACTTCACTAGCGAGAAAACAGTTGAACAGAGCATCTGCAGCATGAGGATAAAGAACCAGCCTCCTCCATTCAGCCTCTTTACTTTCTCTTTACTTTACTGATACTCTTTACTCCTTTACTTTGGTGGAGTAAGGAAACGGTGGAAACTCACTCCACTGAACACATCCATTAGCCTACACATATTTAATTTCCTTTGTTAAGAGCAAAGATTCGCTTCAAAACTATTTCTAAATTCAGTTCTAATCTCCAGCAAAGGAATAAATGAACAATAATAATGAAGTGTGGTCAAAACACTGAGTTATATCCAAACACACGTCCTGTTCTTATGCCCTATATGGTGATGCAGACGTCTCCAAAACCCCACAGCTGGACAAATCTACACTAGTGTTTATTAAAACTAATATAGATATGCATATAATGAATACTACTGCTAACATTAATAACATTAAACAGATGCAGATCGTCATGAATAAACTGAAAAGCCCCCCGAGGTGAAGAAGGCATGGAGGCAGTGGTGTTTATATTGATGTAGAAAATAATAATTTCTGGATCATTTTAATCCTTTAATTGTGTTCATCTGTAAAGATATTTGTGTGTTGCTGATCATCCTGTGTGTATTCAGCAATGTGTACGCGTTTGGACCTGCATAGTTGCATAACTAACGTGCTCTGCGCTGGTCTTTAGAGCAGCTTTTAGTTGGTCAATGGTGCAGACTATTTCAGTTCCTCAAAATAGCAACGTGCCAACAATGCGACTCAACACACCTCATTAATACACCAGCACACACATGAGTCCACAAAGAGGCACAAATGGATTTGCTATTTAAACAATGTAGCGCAAAACATGAAAATTACTGTTGTGCTGGTCTGAAAATAGCAGCAAATCACGCCAAACACGTCTTGCACCTTATTGCGCCTGATGTATGATAGGTGTATGATAAAATGTGTAATTTCATGTTAACTTTCATGTGCCTTTTTACAATAAATAATAACAAAGAAATAAAGTGAAGTGATTATTAATAATTAATAATCATTAATTATGATTATTGACTTTATTAATGATTATTAATAAAGTGAAGTGATTATTAATTTATACTTTTATAAGTGTTTTTATGTTTTATGTCCTAATGTTTATTTGTTGTTGTTACTGTGTGAGTTCCTTTGTGTGGCACTGTTGTGAGATGAGGACTCTTGACTGCAAACCAAATCTACCTTCGGGTATAAATAAAGTAACCTAACCTAACCTAAACACATATTTATGAAAAGGCGGGTTATTATAGATAAGCAGGTTTCATCCATTCATTCATTCATTTTCCTTCAGCTTAGTCCTCCATTTATCAGCAGTCACCACAGCGGAATGAACCACCAACTACTCTGTAGCGGATTCTCTTCCAGCCGCACCCAGTACTGGGAAATATGTGGGTTTTATTTGAAGAAAGGTATTAAATAAAAGAAATGTAAATGACTGGCTTGGTAGCAGCTCTTTATTTTCCTCTTTCTCATTATGGCCTTGGTCTTTTTCAGAGCATGCTAAAGATAAACTCACAAGTGTTTATTAGTGAACTCCACGCTCTGCATGTTTTGGCGCAGTATTGTTTGTCAGGAAGTGGTGGGCAGAGTAAGTGCAGCGTGTGGGTCACTTTCTGGAGGCTTCAGAGCCGTGTGTTTGTTGTTGCGCTATTGTGCGTGTTTTAATGTGTGTTTGAGCTGGGAGTG